>NC_043962.1:7955597-8190597 GCF_902148855.1 Sphaeramia orbicularis | reverse complement strand
AACAAAATGAACAAAGTTGAAGAAAAAAAAAAATTAAATATGGAACAAAATTAAAAAATTTAATAAAATCACAGATAAGATGAATAAAAATTTAAAAAATGAATAAAAAACTGAACAAATGAATACCCATGAATGAAACAAGGTTGTAGACATTTGGTTTATCAATCAATCAGTCAATCAATCAAGCAAATCAAAACAAAATATAATTATATTTATATATTGTGTTCAGTTAATGATAGATTTGACTGTAAAAGTCACTTTTTCTTCAGTTTTCTTTTTGATAAAAAGAGTAAATTCGACCTGATTTTCACTGTGAAATAATACGATAATAAATGGTGATAAATAACTTAGTCAAAGGTTAAAAATAGACACAGATTCATTTGTCAGTCTTTGGTTCTTTAAGGGTTAAAGAATCGACTAAACTCAGACACTAATGATCTCAATATTTCTTAATCACAATGAAATTCCATTCCAATATTTGCACAAACATGTGCATCAACATGATACTTATTTACATTTTAGCTTCATTTTAGGCCAAAATAACATGTTATTAATAAAATACAGGATTATCACATTATTGAACTAGAACAGACACTTGTTTTTCTATTGCATCATCTTCTCATTGGAAATTCATCTGAAATATTTATTCGTCACAAATAAAAAAATACATACATACATAAATGAATGAATGAATATTTTATTTCAGACAGACAGTATAAAAATCACAATACAAACACACATAGCCAATTAACAACAGAAAACCGTAAAGTGAAATTAATCCCACTAGACAAAAGACATACTTAAAACACTTTAACATGATTTTAAATAAAATTTATCACTTGTTTCCACCTTAATATATGAGTGAATGAGAATCTTAAGAGTTGAAATCAGCCATTGGTTTCATGAAGGAGCATCAGGAACCTTCACTGTTTATGTCATTAACCCTTCAGTGTCCACAGAACTCACACTAATCACCTACAGCTCATAATATGCACAGTGTCGTAATAATGTCAGAATGTTTTTCATACAGTTTGTTTTGAACTTTTTAACATTTTATTGTATTTCATCAACTTGAGCCACAAACAAAAATACCAAATACTCAATAACTGTCATATTTTTAACCCTTTAAATGTCATGTTTGTAATGGAAACAAAGCATATTTTTGGATGCAAAAAACACAAAAACTTTTTTTTTTTAAATATATATTACATATAAATCTGATTAGTTTTTTTTTTTTTTTTTGGCATATGTCAGTGATTAGCACCAACACTGGTTAATATATATTATTATTTTTTGTTGTAGGTCAAATGTTAAATGTGTCAGTGGACACGTGGTCAGAATTTAAAAAATCCTGCAAAAATTAACAACTTTTGAATTCTGACATGAAGTGTAAAGTGTGCATAATATGCTTGCCTGGCTAGCGGGGGGATCATGGGTGGTGGTGGTGGGCACGTGCTCCAACACCATTAGTCACAGGTCTTATCATCGCCCATAGGGAATCACCTCACGCGCCCTTGAAATCCCAGAGTAAAGCGTCTAAAGGAGCCTTTGTTGGTTCCACCTCCGTCCATTCAAGCCCCACCATGACTGTCTGATCAGGATTCCACAGTCGAGTCTGAGACGTCATCCACACACTGACACTGACCTGAGCTCTGCAGATCCAATCAATACACTTCCAATACCAGCAATATGTGGATGTCCTCAGGTTCCACATTCAGATTAATATGATCTAAAGCCAGACAACAACCTATAAATAATGACAAATACAAACTGTTCTCTATGGTTTAGAGGGAAAAAAGTTAAATGACATGAAAATATTTACATTTAAATATAGAACAAAAAATGTGAACAAATATAAATCAGTGTAATTGTACTAATATTCAGTCTGTTATTAAATGGTGTGTGTATTTGTAGATCCACTCTGATCTGTAAGTTATAATGTACATGTGGAAATGATAAACTGAGACAGAATATTGGTAAAAATACTCTTATTATAAAAATAAAACTTTTACAAATACATTGAAAGTGTTGTTGGGTTCAAAGAGAAGAAACAAAAAATAAAAGTTTCACACTTTCAGAGTAAGTTACAGTAACATAGAACATAAATATTGCATTTTCTTCATAAATTTCCTGTTTTTCATATTATTCACTTTTGTAAATGCAAACATTTTCAACCTGTAATTGGACTTTTTTCACACAGATAAACCTTTATATTAGTGCTTCTTTGTATGTTCTTCTTTGACTGTAGATGACTGTAAACCTGTTCTAACTGCAGTCCTCTTCTAAACCTGTTCTAACTGCAGTCCTCTTCTAAACCTGTTCTAACTGCAGTCCTCTCTCAGGTTCTCAGCTCCATCAGGTTGAACCTCTTTAAACCCGCACAAGGTGAACTCCAATCCAATCACAGAGCACGCGCAGCCGCATCAGCCAATCCGGGCCCGGGCCCGTGCGCGGCGGCGGACCGGGCGGTTATAAACCCCCACGGACCCCCGGGCGCACAGAGGGTCACCGGGTCCGTGTGGAGTCTGGTACCCGTCAGGATGTTCCCGTGCAGCGCCCTGCCGCCGCCGCTCTACCCGGGCCTCCTGCGCCCTCCGCCGGCCGTGTCCGCGCCGCTGCCCCGCCCCCTGCCGTCCGGGTTCCTGGTGGAGGACCTGCTCCGGATCAGCCAGCCCATCAGCTACCTGCACCGGACCCTGGCCTCCAGGGGCCCCGCAGACGTCTTCTCCGGGAGCCCCGGGTCCGGAGCCTCCTCCCGGGAGTCGGGACCCGGGGCGGACCGGGACCGGTCCGCAGCGCAGAGCGCGACCCCGCAGAGGCGCAGTGGACCCGGGGGCGCGCACGGCGGATGCGCAGAAGCAGGAGGACTCAAGTTCGGAGTCAGCGCCATCCTGGCCCCGTCCGCCCGGACCGGTACCGGTACTACTACTACTACTACTACTACTACTACTACTACTGTTACTATTACTACTACTACTAGTGCTAATACTGTTACTATTACTATTAGAACTTATCCTGTTAAAACTATTAGGCTATCTACTGTTACTACTAATAATCGGCTTCTTCTACTTCTATTACAAGTACTACTACTACTACTACTACTACTACTATAATTTATATTTACAGTTGTTCTTACAGATGTAGTACTGAATAAACAGTAAATATCCACCTTATCCACTTTTATTAATATTATTTCAACCATTATTGTTAAATAAATATTTCCATCCTTCATATTTATTCAATTAGACACGCTGTTATTTGACTGTTTTATTTAGTCATATATGGTTATAGTTTCTGTGTTGTATATGAGTTAGTTCTGTGTTTCTGAGTCCATGTTCTGATTCGGTTCGGATGTTCTGCTGGTGTTCTTGTGCAGCTGGTTCTTCGTCTCCTTCGGTCCAGACTCTTCAGACTAAATCCTTCCCTCTTCCTTTCCTTGACCTGAACCTCCATCCGTTCATCAGAGCCTCTTACTTCACAGGTAAACACACATCTGATGCATTCACATGTTCATTCTGTTCCCTCTTCTACCTTCTGATGTTTAAGTTGTTTTAAATGTGATGCGTTCAGGTGCCGGAGGTTTATTTTGAAACCTGATCTCCAACAGTCACATTAACTACATAAATGCCAGAATAATCCGATTACTGTTTATCATAAAACCAGGTCACTGCAGAGAATATATTAAACTTAGTATTAAAATACATTTATATTTCAAATATTATGTAAAATGTTCTGGTGCAACCAAATACGTTCTGTAAATCATTAAAACAAAAAAAAAAGTCGTTTTTAACCCTTGTGTATCCATCTAATTTACCACCACTGTAGACCATCTAAAAATGTACATGCACACACACACACACACACACACACACAAACACACAAAATTCAGGTAAAAATAATAAATAAATAAACTAAATATGAAATATTTTCTATATAACTCATTGTTTTTATCAGTCTTGGATGCATCAGAGATGATTAATAACATCAATAACCTTAGAAGTTTTTATGAAGATTTCTTTTTCTTTTTTGTCAGACAGAAGGAATAAGTTATTTTTTTCTTACTTTGACATGTTTCAGCTACAAGTTCTAGGAGACAGTATGAACCTAATCAGAATATTAGAAGTTTTTGTTTGACTCATTGGCTTACACTGAAACCACATTTTTTAATCTCTAAAAATACTGATATGTGATTATTTTATATGAGAGGGAGTAAAAGGTGTCAGTAGTGTTTAATAAACCTGTAAGAATAACAGACATTAGATTAAAAATATGAAAAAAACAGAAACATTCATATCATAAACTGTAACACAGACATAATAGTCAGAAAATCAACAAGAAAAATGTACAAAAATGACCTGAGGGGTCATTAAGGGTTAAATCATGCATTAGAATATTACAGATATGACATAAACAGATGCATGACATTATATCTGAATCTGCCATTTGATTCAGATTTGTTTATTAGTATTATTATTTTTGGTCACATGCAAGTTAAAACAGTGAATGATGTAATGAAATATTATGAGTGAGAAAAACTGATGAAATTAGAAAAACAATAAATAAAAAATAAATATATATATAGTCAGAGAAATTTGACCTTTTATATGTGTATGGAAATAAAAATAAGAATGTGGACATTAAAAACATAATAATAATAATAATAATGATAATACTAATAATACTAATAATAATAATAATAATAATAATAATAATAATAATAATTATTATTATTATTATTATGCGCAGATGTTAAGTGAATATTTATTAGTGACCTGTTGGTGGTGTATAGTCAATATATGAATAATATATATGAATTTGAATAAAACAATTTATTATTTTAGTAATTTACTATTTAAAAAAATAATAATAATAATAGTAAAATCACCCATCATTACTTTTTTTATGTCAGGTGTATGTAGGCCTGTATAATTGTAACATAATCCTCATATCAGAATTATTTGATTCAATTCCAAGTGTCAGACGTTTGTATGTAGTTATGAATATACACTGATGAACTAATGATGAGTTCAGTGGATTTAGAAAAGTAAGTAAAGGAATTGAACTCCATCAAACTGTATGAAATGATTATGTGTAAATGTGAATATGTATTAATGGAATAAGATAAGACAAAATAAGATAAAGTAACATAAGATTAGATTAGATTAGATTAGATAAAACAAGGTAAGATAAATCTAGATGAGAAAAGATAAGACTAAAGTAAGATTAAATAAGATTAGAGAAAATAAGATAAGACTAAGTTAAGTTCATACGTCCAGGTTTCATGTGTCCTGAGGCTGTCCTGGTGGACGCCGTTGTCCTGGTGGACGCCGTCGTCCTCTGTCCACCTCCGTTATCTGTTGGGGACGTTGTCGTCCTTTTAGCATGGGAATAACCCTGGACAGCTCCCAATCAGATTCGCCAATTTGAGCTTCTATTTATTGGAGGCGCTGACTGCTGACATTAGCACCAGTTGTCCTAATCTACAAATTAGTCCAGTTTGTCACGCTCTAAATAAATTAGCGCCGTTTGTCATGGTCTAAATGTGAGGCGGGTTTCTTCCCAGCTCGGGAACTCAACGCCTCTTCACGCGCTGTCGTTTTCCCACCAACCCCCTCGGCGCCCACAAAGCTCCGGCACCGTGACCAATACGAGCCAGAACCACCAACACTCGGACTCCAGGGGGGTCGGAGTTCCCCTGGGCTCCCGCCCCGGCCCACTTCAGTTTCCTGCCTGTGTCGTTTTCACCTGCAGAAACTGAATCCAGTTGCAGTTTGATCGGTTTGGCGTGGAGCCGCTGCTAACGCTAAGGCCTCTCCATCATCCTGAGCCGTCTCTAATGGGCCTGTAATATACTGGCCTGTCCACGGCCTTTTCCACTCAATTCATTACAACACAATCAGCCTCCTCAGTGCATTTGCAGCCCATACAATCCCCCTTCATGCTCGATTAGCGGCGGTATGAGGCGCCTTTGGAGACACGGCCTCATTAGCATAGGCTCCGTTTACACCGACCGACAAATTGGGCAGATTTGAGTCTCAACAAGTTTATTTCACCGGCGTCAGGGAAAAGAGCTGACATTTCCACAGTCACCGACAAAATAAAACTGGAAAAAAAAAGAGTCTGAGGAATCAGCTCATTTGGCTCAATGTGGACGATGTCGAACAAAAAATAGAAAAATATAACCAACAGCCTTCAGCCCTGCAAGAGGAAAAACAGCCCCTTAACACCGGAAAAGAGGGAGTTTTGTTTCTGAATGAACGTTGCAGATGTTAGTGGTCGACTTTTAAATGAATGAACAGTCATTTAGATAACTGATCATCTTTTGCATTATTTTTTTTTATCCAGATTCTCTGATTGATCTTCTTTAACCTTAGATCCATAAACGGGTCAAAATGACCTGGTCAGGTTGTTTTACAGTAATATCTTTGTTTTGAAAAGTTATTATTTCATACTCCAGGTATTCCACAAAACATGTTATTGACATCATGTTATTAAAAAAAATTTTTAACTTATTTTTTATAGTTTTGATGTAGGTGTAGTTTTTGTGTTACTAAACCAGGCTTCCATAGGGGGGCCAAAATGACCCACATTCATTTACAATACTTTGATTCAACAGCAAAACCAAAGGACTCACTCACTCAAAATACAAATGAATAAAAAATATTTTAAAATGGTTAAAAATGTAAAAAGTAAAACTAAAAAAACTAAAAAACATGAAATCATTTTTTTGACCAAAATATTATCCAAACAATTACGTTTAACGTGATTAAATGATCAAAGTGTCATAAAAACACATTAATTTGACCCATTTATGTTAACGAAGGGTCCAGACACTCAGGCATCGAAGGGTTAAAGGAAACATTTTCTTTCCTTTGTGACACTTGACGACGTCACATTGAATTTTTTGAAAAATCTGTCACTGTTTGTTGACAATAATGGATCAAATATTGAAAATAATCAACAGATTAAAACAACAAACAGCTGAACAAAACTACCCTCATGATAATTATTATAATAATTAGCTTTAGTATTTAATTAAACTTGGACTGTAAGTGTCATTTTCAGTTCATTCATGCCATTAATTTATAATTATTATTATTATTATTATTTATTTTATTTTTTTTTTTTCTAAATCATGAAAATATTGATCAAGATTAAATGAATATCTGAACATATTCACTGTCCTGATATGAGCTGTTTCCATTAAATATTAATATAGGAATTAAAGTTGAAAAAAAATAAACCCCAAAAAACAGAATTTTTTCCATTGATGGTTTAGTTTAATTTAGTTAATGTGGTCAGCAGGTGGCGCTGTAGGCCGCAGCGCTGGCGACCACTGAAATAGAAATGTTGATGTTAAAGTAAAACCTGGTGTTAAACTGTCCTTGAAGTTCTGGGACATTGAGTCAAATTCATCCTTTCACGTCCGTCCTCCAGCCTCGTCCTCCGTGGTCCCCGTCCCAGGGACCTTCTCGTGGCCCCTGGCCCCCAGAGGGAAGCCCAGACGGGGGATGCTGCGCCGGGCCGTGTTCTCTGACCTGCAGAGGAAGGCACTAGAGAGAACGTTCCAGAAACAGAAGTACATCAGTAAACCAGACCGCAAGAAACTGGCCTCCAAACTGGGACTCAAAGACTCACAGGTGCAAATGACCATATTTGGACATAAGGGTGGAGCCACAGGGGAAAAGGAGGGAATGTGTTTCTTGTTTAGGGTCTTTGAGAAACAACAACTTAGATCAGAACACTGTGGGCACAAGGCATGATGGGTAATCACTGCCCCCACAGACTAGGACTGTAGGCACTAGGCATGATGGGTAATCACTTCATCCACTGGAACTTCTCACACTGGTTTGAGCCACCTGTCATTTTTAAGTCTTTGTTACTGGTTTTACCAACTTCGCGTCTGTTTAAACCATTTCTTTATTTAGTTTTATTATAGTTTAGTTTAGTTTAACCATTAAGTCTGGTTTAACCATCAAATAGTTTGGTTTGACCATCATTTAGACTTGTTTTTACCAAATGTTAGTCTATTTTAACCACCTCTTATGTAGGTTTAGGAATCTTCTAGTTTGGTTTCCTTATTTTTACACTGGTTTTACCAACTTCTAGTCCACAGGTGTCAAACATGCAGCCCGGGGGCCAAATCCGGCCCGCCAAAGGGTCCAGTCTGGCCCTGGGATGAATTTGTGAAATGCAAAAATGACACTAAGATATTAACAACCCTTTTAGTTCAGGTTCCACATTCAGACCAATTCAATCTCATAATAACCTATAAATACTCACAACTCCAATTTTTCTCTTTGTAAATGTTTTCATGTATTTACACTAAAACAAAGTATAATTTCGCAAAAACTCTGAATAACCTGACCAATATGAACAACCTGAAACATCTTTAGAGAAATGCAATTTTAATAATATTCCACCTGTTACTAAATATTTTGTGTATTTGTAGATCCACTGTGACCTGTAAGTTATAATGTACATGTGGAAATGAAAAACTGAAGCATAATAGTGTTAAAATTACATTTTTTTTTTCAGTTTGTTCATGTTATTCACATTGTGTGAAAGGTTAGTTTGTAGATGTAAACATTTTCATAATGTAATTTTACTTTTTTCACTGTAAAACATAGAGAAAAGTTCTGAGTTGACATTATTTATGTATTATTATTTCACTGGTTCGGCCCACTGCAGATCAGATATAGCTGAATGTGGCCCCTGAACTAAAATGAGTTTGACACCCCTGTTCTAGTCAGTTTAAGTCATCTCTGAATTTGGACAGAACATTTTCAGGAACAGAACCAGTCCAGTTGAACCTCAGAAACAACTATGGATGAAAAATGACGTGAACAGATGACACTTTTACACACGTCTTTGTAACTGTAAAGATTTTCAGTGTAATTTTAGGGGTTTTTTTTCAGTCTAAAACACAGTAAAGCTTAAAGTTGTCATTATTTCTGGGTTTTATTTTCGTGTTCGGACTCATGGGCTTCACCTTCCAGCTGCAGATGTTTCTTGGTCTGTCTCCACCTTCTACGTCAGTTCTCACCTCCTGTTCCTCGTGTCCGTTCAGGTGAAGATCTGGTTCCAGAATCGCAGGATGAAGTGGAGGAACTCCAAGGAGCGGGAGCTTCTGTCCACGGGGGGGTGTCGACAGCAGACCCTCCCCACCAAGACCAACCCCCACCCGGACCTGACCGACGTGGGCACCGCCTTCTGCCACACCCCCGACCCCCGACTGGACGCCCAGGACCGCCCCCACCCCCACCCCCTCCACCACAGTCCTCCGTCCCCGTCGGAGAGCAGTAAACAGTCGGACTCGGACGGGGAGGAGATCACGGTGTCGTAGACGTGCACACGCTCAGATGAATCCGTGCACGGAGGAGGTGTTATGGCTGTGTTTTGTCAGCCTCCGCCCTCCGCGCCACATGTACAGTGTAAATGTAGATCAGATTAATGTTCATATAATGGAAACCGGCCTCGTTTAGATTCAGACGTGTAGAATCAAATGTGTATCTGTATATTTTCTCAAATAAATCTTGAAAAATTGTCTTTAAATGTCTGATTAAATGACTCAGATTTACTATGAATTTGACAAAGTTCAGTCTGTTGAGGTTATGAACATCTTTGTAGGTTTTCAATCAAGTTTTTTTTTTAAACATTTAACACGTTCTATATCAGGGGTGTCAAACATACGGCCCATGGACCAAAACCAGCCGCCAAAGGGTCCAATCTGCCCACGGAATGAATCTGAAATGTAAACTTAAACTGAAGATATTAACGATCATTTTAGTTCAGGATCCACATTCAGACCAATATGATCTGAAGTGAATCAGAGCCAGTAAAATAAGAACAGAATGTAGAAATAAAATTACATGTTTATATTTATAAACTATCCTTTAACAAAAACTGTGAATAACCTGAAAAGGACTAATATAAGTCAGTGTATTGTACCAATATTCTGTTTTATTAAATGTTTTGTGTATTTGTAGATCCACTGTGATCTGTAAGTTATAATGTACATGTGGAAATGATAGACAGAATATTGTTAAATTTGCACTTAATTTTCTTAATAAATTCATGCTATTCACATTGTTCAAAGGATAGTTTGTAGGTTTAACCATTTTCAACATGTAATTTTACTCTAAAACAGTGAAGTTTGGAAACAAAATAAAAACAAAAACGTAGACGTCAAAAGATGAAAAATCACAATGAAAACAAAGGTCAAAACAAAAATGAAGACTGAAGAAAAACAAAGATGAAAAAGAAGTCCAGTTAAAATCTTTCCACCTGTTCATTCTGATGTTCATGTATTTTTTCAGTTATATTATAAAAATGTGAAGTTTTTGATTAATGAATAAATAAACAAATTTCTCTCCATGTTTCTACATAGATCAATAAAAACAAAAATGATTAAAATGTTAGATTTTACTGAGATTTGAGTTAAAACATGACCCGTTTACATGATCCTACAAATCAGGTAACTGTAATAATCAGATCTGATGCGTTTACACACTAAAGAAATGCAATAATTGAAAACTAGTTTAGACGTTTCAGTCCATCATTGGATTTGTTTCAGAGTTTGTACGTATGTAGTGACGTAGGTTCCAACTTCCTGTTGTCTTCTACATCACTTCTGTTTTCTCTGATTTAACATTTTTTTTCCACATGTTCAGATGTAACAGAACTAAATAAATCAGATTAACCTGTATACATGCATGAAGACATGGGAGTATTGGGGACAAATCCAGGTGTGTTAATCTGATTTATTATAATCAGATTACTGCTGTTATCGGATCAAACAGATCAGATTATACCGTTTACATGATCAATAATAGTCAGATACTGATCAGAGTGTCAGTGTAAACGGGGTCAGTGTCATCAGTGTTCATCTGTAGACCTGCATCTGAAAACACAATAATGTAAACGTATAAATGATGGGGTCTAAGACGGTGCCCTGAGGGATCCCATTCTCCATTTAATGAAACACAGATTCATGATCAATAATAATCTGATAAATCCATTAATCAGACACTGATCAGTGTTAGTGTGGATGTAAACGGGTTCACTGACTAAAGTAAAAACACATAAATAAGACTGAAAAAGAGATGGATTGTTAAAAAAAAAGACTTTATTTTCCACTATAGATTATACAAGGAAAACTGGAGAACAATGTAAGACTACCGACATTAGAATTAAATACAAAAACGTTATTTATTTATGTCCTTTCTGTGACATTCGACTACGGAGCAGATGACGGACGGGCCATCGCTGGCGCCATTGTTGGTGAGAAAAACAATGACGTAGAATTAAGCAGCGCTTTTTAGTAAATGCAAACTTTATTTACAGGAGAAAATAAACAGTGACTTCATGCCATGCTCTTCGACTCTGAGACGGAACCTGGATCAGAACCGGATCCAGATCCAGAGCAGACGGACATAAAGAGGAATTTGGTCGCGGCGTCCTGGACCGCGGCGGACAGCGTTAGTACGTACAGTATTTACAGCCCGGTGGATTCCACACAATCACACACAAAGTCAAAACGAAGCAGAGAACAGACGACGACGGTGGAAACAGGAAACGCCGACGGTCCAACTACAGCAGTGGTGTCAAACATACGGCCCACGGACCAAAACCGGCCGCCAAAGAGTCCAATCCCTTCCGTTCAGTCTATTGAGTTTATGAACACCTTCGTAGGTTTCCAAACAGGTTTTTGGCCTTTTTAAACATTTAACACACGTTCTAGACCCAGGGTGTCAAACATACGGCCCCTGGGTCAAAACCGGCCACCACAGAGTCCAATCCCTCCCATGAAATGCAAAAATTACACTGAAGATATTAACAATAAATGATGTTAAAATCATTTAGTTCAGGATCCACATTCAGACCAATATGATCTAAAGTGGATCAGACCAGGAAAATAACAACACAATAACATAAATAAGGACAAATACAAACATTTCTCTATGTTTTAGAGTCAAAAAAGTAAAATCACGTGAAAATGTTGACATTTCCAAACTATCATTTGACAAAAAATGTGAATAACCTGAACAAATACAAACTGAGAAATAAGTGTAATTTGACCAATACTCCGACTGTTAATAAATGTTTTGTGTATTTTTAAATGATAATGCATGTGTAAATGATTAACTGAGGTATAATGTTAAATTTGCACTGATTTTACTCTACAAATCTCATGTTATTCACACTTTTTAAAGGATAATTTGTAGACGTAAACATTTTCATCACGTAATTTTACTTTTTTTACTCTAAAACACAGAGTAAAGTTAGGCGTTGACATTATTTACAGGTTATTATGATAGTATTTTATGTATGTGGACCCTGAACTAGAGTGAGAGCATCTACCTGTACTGTGCTATTCTGAAACATGAGCGTCATTCTTCAATAAATGCCTTCGTCTGGGACGTCTGCGTTAGACGAGGACACACGAGGACGACGCAGACAGTTTCTTGCCAAAAAAACAAAACAAATGAAGGATGAGGCTTTAATAAAACGACTCCACGTTCTGATAAATCCAACAAAAGTCTTACAAACACAAAGAAATGCAAATATGTAAAATACACAACGCGTCATAAAGTAAAGTAAATATATCCATAACCTGTTGAATCCCATTAATAGTTTCTGCTTTTGGTCTGAAACTGATTAAAATCCATGTTCCTTTGTCATTTGTTTTTGAGGTTTAATCTTGCTCCAATGTTCATGCATTTGTAATTAAATAAAACTGAGCCCTTTAAACACAGTTTTTATTACTTGTCAAATACTTTTAAATCATGTTTCATCCTAAATAATAAAAGTTAAATAAGAAATTTTACAATTTTTCAAAAATGTTCTAATTACTTCCCCTCTGCCACAGCAGGGGGCGCTGTGTACAGGAAGAGTCAATTAAAATACATTCAGTTTGATGTATATTTGTAGTTTTTTGTTAGTTTTTAACTTTGATTTAAATGTTAACAAACATGAACTTCGTTATTTCTGAATTATGTTTTATTCTCTTTCCTTAAACATGACATTTAATGGATTACTTGTTTCGTCTTCATAAACTAACCTGCACTGACGTGAACTCACACATTTGAAAAACTTTATTTTTTAGATTTTGGCAGGAAATGAGCGTCGTACAGGTGTATTCGTCTGACGGCAGCTCGACTGGACGTTTTCTGGTTAAAGTGGTTGTAAATATCTAGAGGGTTTTTGTGCCGTAATGCTCAGAGATGGGGGGCGGGGCCACCGTTTCCATGACGCTTTCAGACTGGGAACACGATGGCTCTAGAGAGAACTGGATAGAACTGTACAGGCCACTCCCACATCCTCTCCCAGTCGCAGCCTCGTCTACGATGTGTTCGGGGTGCGTTTGATTTCTACTAGCGTACAGGCACAGTGGGTGGAGTCAGGCTCTGATTGGATAATGTCCGCCGCCTGATTGGTCGGCTCCGAGTGCTTCTGTTTTGTACATTTAATCTGAAACGTGAATACAGAGACGGACATTTGAGGCTGTGCAGGATGACATGAGGCGGAGGTTGGGGTTGAGGGGGCGGGGTCAGGGGCGGTCCTACTGCTGCTTGCTCTTAATCCTCTCCAGGCGTTTCTTCAGGTCGTCCAGGTTGGCGGCGGGCGAGGCCGAGCGGCCGTGGGTGGGCGAGTGCGAGTTGTGCTCCTGCCGGTACAACTCCCGCGATTCTTTGAGCTGCGACAGCTTACTCTGGAGCATGTCCGTGGACGACGCCACTGACGGCTTAGACGACAGCAGGGACGAGATGGGTGGGCGCTGCTGGGGCTCGCCGTCACCGCCACTGCCCTGGGGGAGGACGGGTCACATGGGTCAGGGTGTCAGGTTACAAACACACACAAACAGCTTCCATGACAGGACGTCAAACTCAGGTTAGTTCAGGTTCCACATTCAGACCAATATGATCTGAAGTCAAATAAATACATATAAATAATAATAATAATCATCCTACTATGTAATGCACGTTTCACCCGTGTCCCATCGATGTGTGATCGATGTTTGTTGCAGCACGGGAGGGTGTACGGGTACAATGTTGCTGTTGGACCATGAGAGGGTGCTATCATACAAGGCACCACGGGTACAATGCCGCTAGTAATATACATTCTTATTTAGTGTGAAAGTTCAATCATTTTATGAAAACGTGAAAAACCTGAACAACCTGAAATATATACAATTTCAACAATATTATGTCTTATTATTAACCCATAAAGACCCAGTGCTACTTTTGTGGCAGTTCCATTGTATTTTTTTCTCTACATTTCACTTTTCTTAATTGACTTATCACTATTTCTGCATGTTGTGTTTATTCGGTGAACATCAGGTATTTTCCTGTATTTAATTCACTGATCATGTACATGTTCATAAAACTCTAATTAAAGTTGATGGTTATTATATGAAAAACAGAGAAAACTGAAAAAAAGTGACTTTTCAGCTAAATCTATCATTAACTGAACATAAACCCAGTGTGTCCATCCCCTGTCATTGATCCAACTTCGTAAGTTTTATTGGTGAATCAATGTTGTAGAAGATGACGGTGTTTCCAGGGTAACTACGGAACGTCTGAACATCCAAATAGGTCACATCTGGTGACAATGAAAAGACAAACTGTATCTTACACCAATTATTTACATGTATTGATATGATTAGTGGATCAACATTAAATAAACATTTCAGATCAGTAGATGCTTTTAGTCATCATAGGTTGTTTGGGTCTATGTGGGTTAACATCTACAAATACAGAAAACATTTATTAACAGGCAGAATATTGTTTAAACAAATGATATTTTTGATGCAATAATTGTTTTGGACTCCTAACTTGTAATTTTGAATATTTAAAGACCCATCTTCCTGACAGCACCTGAAGGCATCGTATGTTGAAACAGTCATAGATGTGATGTTGAACTCACTCTGGTGGTGTTTTCCAGGCCTTGTCTCTGCCGGAGGATCTTCAGTCTCTCGTAGTAAACAGCTGGTTTCAGTTCTTCGTTGTTGCTGCTCAAACCAGAGTCCAGGCTGTGCTGAGGGATCACTACACACACACACACACACACACACACACACACACACACACACACACACACACTGTTATCGTACAGTCGCCTCAGTGCAGTGGCGGCGGCGTTCGGCCTTACAGTGGCGGTTGGTCGTACCTGCCGAGGTCTGGATGCGGGTCTTTCCCTCCCTCTCGGACTCGATCATGCGAAGGCCTCGTTCCACGTAGCTCTGGAAGAACTGGGACGTGTTCTTGAGGAACGGTTCCACGTCGGCGTCCGAGTACTTCTGTTTGTACTCGTACAGCTCCGTCAGCCCCTGGAAACACAGCGTGGACATTAGCCCCGCCTCCATCACACACCGCTCTACTGGGCTAACATGTTCTGTACTGGTTCTGGACTCACCTCTTTAGTGTTCTCCTTGGATCCGATCTTCTTGAAGATCTCGGACAGGATGTCGCTGACCTTGGCCTTCGACATCCGATCGTCCTGAGAACAAACACACACGTTTCCTGTTAAACTGATGGTGGAGTCGTTGAAAAACACTTAAAAACCTGTACGACTGTGGGTGTTTTCACGCCGACCCTATGGTTTTGAATAGAGGCGTGTGAGGATCGTTTGGTTTGTTTTATGATAAATAAATATTAAACAGGAAGTGACACGTGGGGCTTTTTTCTCTGATAATGTGATGATGTGTATCTACCAAATCAAATACATAAGTTTACAGCTCACAGATACTGTTGTCCTGAGAATTCTGTTTTCACACACATTCCTGTTTTTATTCCTATTTAATCACCTCTGACATCATCACAACCATTTCATGAGAAGAAGTAAAATATTTTATTCCAATGGTGTAGTTTTTAGTATCACTTTGAGTTTATGTGCGTTCATTAGTGTGTACGTGTCATCAATGTACATGTGTAGACCTACATCTGGAAATATAAGAGTGTAAGCATAGAAATGATGGGGCCTGAGACAGTGCCCAGAGGGATCCCAATCTTAAATGAATTAAACACAGATTTATGATCAATAATCTGATAAACTCCACAAATTAGATACTGATCAGAGTTTTAGTGTGAGTTTGTCCTCATGACCAGTATGTGTATGTTTGTGTGTATTTGAGTGTGTCAGTGTATTTGTATGAGTTTATATGTAGATATGTGTGCGTTTGTGTGTATTTTTATTTGTGTTAGTGTATATTTGTGTACTGACCGGGTGCAGGCCGGTCTTCTCGTTGCCGCGGTCACTCTTCACTCCTGACAGGTTTCCAGAGTGTTTGACGGTCCGTCTCAGATAGGCCTCCAGCTCAGACTCGTTGCGGTTCTCGATCATGGACAGGTGGTCCAGGATCTGCAGATGGACACGTTCATACAGGAGGACGTCCACAAGGACATATAAACTGGATGGTGTGGGTTGGCGTGTCCCTTACCTTGGCGCCGGTCAACTTGCAGAGTGTGTGTAGCAGCGTCTTCAGGGTCCGATGGGGGACGTCGCTCTTCAGCTGCTTCAGCTTCTCTTTGGGGAAAACCTTCATAAAGTTGTGGACGTCCAGTAAGATTCGGTCCAGGTTGATGGTGTTGATGGTCTCCGGAAGGAAGCGAATCATCCTCCACAGACACTGAACACAACAAACACAGGTTATCATCCACAAACTCAAAAATAATCCCAGTGTCCCTGTATGTCAGCGTCATGTTCGATCTGAATCAATCCCCAGTTGAATGTGTGAGGTTGTCAAGTTCTGTCTCTATGTTCCAGTCCTGTGGTCTGGATGCAGATCAATCTCCCAATAGAAGTGGGTAATTTAAAGAAAGAAAAAAAAAAAAAAAAAAAAAAAAAAAAATCACGGGAAGGAATGCTTCTAGGACCCAAAAAAGAGTTTGTTCGAGGTGCTCTTTGGAAAAAGGGGTTCATAAAGTAGATGACAAAGAGGAAAAAAACTCCAAGGCACTCTCTTTACTCTCAGGGCATGGTCATGTATAGACCTTAGAAGTGGGGGGTACTTTCACTGGAGGAGAACTCAACCATTTCAATCCAAGTCCAAATATGACTTCTATCAGTGATCAGTAGCAACTACAGTACATTGATATCTCTAACCATTGACGTGTTATAAACCATCAAAATACAGACCATTAGAAGGAAAGGAACATTTGTAATAGAGAAAAAAATGATCAAAAATTCCAAAATACAAAATTTGTCAAAACTCTGAAAAAACTTTGTAGACATCGTCTCAAAGAAAATACAGACATCAGAAATTAATCCAACCAATACGTAGACATTGCTGACCTTGAGTTTGACCCTTCAAGGTCACTGACCCAACATAAAGTCCCTTAGTCTGATGAAGGGCCTCGGCCCAAAACGTCACTTCTGTTAATAAATTCTTTGGGAGCTCACGGGTTGTGCAGACCTTACTTTACTTTTTCATCAAATTTTTTTGGGATCCTGCACACCTTTCATTTTCTGGATTTGCCTCCAAAATAAAGTCGATACATGAATAATAATAATAATAATAATAATAATAATAATAATGGATTAGATTGATATAGTGCTTTTCTATGAATGCATACTCAAAGCACGTACAGAGGATCCATTATTCATTCGCTCTCACATTCACACTCTGGTGGTGGTAAACTACATTTGTAGCCACAGCTGCTCTGGGGCAGACATGACTTCCTCTCAGTGCTCACTAGTAACTATACTGATATGTGTAACCGTCCTCTGTGTTCTATAAAGAAGACAGAGGACAGACAGAGCACTCCATCCATATAAGTCTATGAAAGGACCTTCAGAGACAGGACTCACCTTCATGACCAGTTCAGAGAACATGGGAGATCCGGCCGTCGTCACTAAACTGTCCTGAAGCAAAACCAGCAGAGCACTGTAGAAACAAGAAGGAAAGTCCCATGATCAGGTCCAGAGTCAAACACGTATAATCAGAACCAGCAGAACTCATCCACTGACACTGTTTCTGTCTGATTCATCCAACAGGTGTTTTATCATCAGTACAAACCATGTGGTGCTGAAAAAACAAAAGCACCGACTGAAAACGATTATCATCTAAATGGAATATTAGTTCTGCTCTTTCATGTTTAGGAAATGGAGATGCAGAACACAACCAGAACACAAACGTTGGACATTGAAACAGAAAATATCACATCCTGACCTGAAAAATTATCAAAACAGAGAGTCAGTGAACTTCAGCGTTACGTTTAGATGATGGTGTTTGAGGACATGCACACGTCCTGGGTCTGGACCTGGGTTGGGACCAGGTCATGTGACCAGTCTCACCTGATGATGTTGGTCTGGTCCGACTTCTCCAGGACTCTGACAACCAGCAGGTTGACGGATCTGATGAGCTGCTGTCCGTCCTCGATGTCCTCCACCCTCCCGTCCAACATCAGCGTGATGAGGCCATGCATCATGTCCTTCAGGACGCCCATGGACGCGTCCCGGGCCAGAGACTCCATGGAGAACAACTGCACAGAGACGACAATGGCTTCATACACGGACCATTAACCCTTTAAGGACCACCATTAGAACAACAGGCCTAGATCTATTTATGTTTCTGTAATAAAAGTCAGAAAATGTCATTTTTCCAATTCTTTGCACCTTTTTCCAAGAACTTAACTTTCAATATCTGTCCATTAATAATAATAATAATAATAATAATAATAATAATAATAATAATAATAATAATAATTATTATTATTATTATTATTATTATTATTATATGTAATAAATGATTAAAACAGTGTGTTATAGTAAAAAACACTGACTTGACTAATTATGGAAAAACATCTGTAAATGTTCATAATGAAACTTTTAATTTATAGACATAAAGTTTCAACTATTTTCCATGTGTTCAAACATTTGAGTTTGTCTAGATCATTCTGCGTCCATGTTCTTATTTTTAGTTCTTTCTAGTCATTTTAATCCTGTGTGATAGTCTGTGTTCACTCTCTGTCTGGTTGTAGACAGAGCCGTTCATTTCACTGACAAAATCATCATCTGATTCAAATACAGACACTGCATCTGTGTATGCCCTAGATAGATCTGCATATAGATTTATATAAATACAGAAATATACATACGTTTATAGAATATTTACAGATAAAATACAACTATCAATGAACCATACAAGCCACAAAAATACAGATAAAAACAGTGAAAAAGGGCTGAAAAACCCCCCAGTGAAACTCCACAAAAACATGTCAAAACACACTAGTAGAACACTCCAAAACAGCACTATCACTATTATATACAATTATTTACAAGAGATCACCGCTAAAACACAGATAAAAGTAATAAAAATCTTCCATGTCTCTCTCTTATGTTAGAGTGGAGGGTCCAGACCCAGAGGGTTTTAAGCGGTTTCAGGGTCTCTGTTGCCGTGGACTCGGACTCACCGACAGCATGTTCCCGATGATGCAGCTGTACAGTTTGAAGATGTCCTTCTTGTCCAGCCTCTCGTCGGCCATGTGTGTGTTATAGATGAGTCTCAGCTGCATGAAGGTGGCAATGAGGAACTGGTCTATGTGACCCGACATCACCTCCGCCTTGTCCTCCTGTCGCAGAACCTCATCGATCTGACCATAAAACACACAGAACCAACGTCACCACTGACAAACCCCTATTCCTGTCTGTTCAATCAGCTGTTACTGAAGGTTTGAGGACACTCAGAGTCAAATGACATCGATTCTGTTATGAGTTTAGACTTATTCTAAACAGTGAGTTGAAATATAAATATGAAATGTCAGTCAGAATGTATTGTCAGTTAGAATGTAAAGTATTTAACATCTCAGTCCAAACAATTAAATCTTATCTCTGCCTTAGTTGATGGAAATACTTTTAATAAATGACTTAGTGCAGGGATGTCAAACATATGGCCTGTGGCCCAAAACCAGGCAGCAAAGAGTTCAATCTGGTCCAAGGTATGAAAATTATACTGAAGGTATTAACAATTAATGACGTTACAATCAAAAATCTAAATTTCTGAAAACTGTTAAACTTTGTAGACATTGTCCAAAGGAAGATACATATTAAATAAGACATGAATCCAATCAGGACACCTCACCTTCACAACAGCTCATGGCCAATCAGCCGGTAAGCTAATAAAAATGTACCTTACGCAGTTATGCTAAGAGGCTAATGCTAGGTGGGCGTGTCCACAGGTGGGTCTGCTGAGTTCACCTGTGGTCTGACTCACCTGTGCCAGAGCCTGAATGCTGGTGTTAATGTCTCCACTCGCCACCTGAGAGATGACGAAGTTGATGGTGGACGCAGTGCTGTTGTGGAGGTCGTCGAAGTGTGGGGACACTGAACGCATCCTGTGGACAGAACACACCTCAGTACACAGTCCTGTTCTGGTTCTGGGTGTCTGTAAACCACCGTCGGAACCAGGACTTACTTGGGTTCAGGGATGGTGATGGGCTCCAGCAGTTCATCCAGTTGGTGCTGGACCAGGTCCGGCAGCTCCGACACTCGGCCGTGGTCCCTCTCGATCATGTCCAGGTCCAACTGGAACTGTTTGGGGATGGAGGGGTGGGACGACTCGCCATGGTGGGCGTTCTGACGGGCAGCGCTGGACGGGCAAAAGCAGAACAGAACCGAGGTCGGGTCAGTCCGGTGCATGGTCGATCAGTGCCTGAGCTCCAGTCCTGACCGACAACCTCACCCCCTTACAGCAATTATTAAGAAAACCTGGATTTAACCCTCCGGTATCCAGACAACAAACTGTATGAAGAACATTTTAACATTACTACGATGCTGTGCGTATTATGCACTTTAGGTGTTTAAAAGAGGGTTAATGTCGTCAAAGAATCACTGAAGCCTTCAGATGATCATGTGAAGGTTTTAAGTCCGTCTCCGCTGCAGGAGAAGCTGAAACTAAACAGTAACCGTTAACGTCTACATAAACACTGGACGGTGAAGACTGGAGCAGATCTGCACTGATCTCAAACCAACATCTACATCCAGGTTCTTCTGAACCAAAGGGAAACACATACGACAACTGAACACTCAAAAGAATGTGAAACTTCCAACATAAAAACAGGCTCGAATGGGCGTTTAATTCCACATTATAACCTCAATTATACAACTATATTTTTACACACTTATTTATGCATATTCATTTCATTATAATATTTATAATATATTATCTAGTAAATATTGTACAAATTGCTGTTCTAAAAGTGTTTTAATAAAGTTTTATCTATGTATTGATAATTTCTTCCCTTTTATTGTACTTTGAATGGAGCCACTGTAACACACAATAATTTCCCCCTGGGTTTATTACAGTATTGTGAATTTGAAATTAAGGGATATGGTGGAATATAAAACAACACAAATATTATACAAAGCAACACATATATGACTTACAAGTAAACAGAAATTATTCACAGATTTAAATGAACTAAACTAAACCATGAAACAACATTTGAACAGATCTTAAATAGATGTTAATGTCATATTGTGGTTTATTTGAATAGAATAGAATGGAACTAAATATCAAACAGTGAAAACATCATCAGATTTAATCCGATGTATAAAACCTTTATTTTCCACAGATATGGAACCAATGAACACGAGTACAACAGTAATAGTTATTATGGGATGTTGTATCTGTGGTGGTTGGACTGAGCTCAGATCAGGTTCAGACCTGCAGACTTAAGGCTGAAGGGGCTCATGACGCCCTCTAGTGGAGCAAGTGATGCACATTCCAGCAATTAATTACACTGGCATAACGGACTGGTTTTTCCTAAACATTCCTGTGATAACTTCAGGTAATTTTTTTTAATATTTCCCAGTAGACATTTGGTTTACATTTACAGGTTTTTGCTGTTTTTTTAATCAGGCGTTTGTTGCTGCAGTGAGGCCACTTTGAATTCCACCTAACCTGATTTAAAGTAAACTCAATATGGAGAACATCAAAACCAGCTAAAACCACTTTTCCAGATTCAGATATGATGCAGTAAAAATGTGCTAAACTGATACTAAACTGCAGCTTTATTTTCATATTACAAACTTACTATAATATGGTGGAATTGAACTAAATTATTATCACTGTACAGTGCAAGCGGTGCCATATATCAACATAAAAGCCAAAGGAACAATTTAAAATGAAAAAGAAATGACATTAAAATCTATTTGTTGACAGAATAAACACAATGTTTTCAACTTTATTTCTATAAGTGCAGTGGATTTTGGAAAAACCTACAGACTGCAAACATACAGAAAATGTCATTTTCATTTAATTGCAATTCTACTGTTGTAAATATGTAGATAATCAGTAGAGTTTTATTACTATTATTATTTTCTGTACAGTTTGTTTATTGTACTATCTGTATGCTGCACATTTTTTCTTGCAGTTTATTCTGTTGCTGCTTTGACCAGTGAATTTGCTCGTTGGATCAATAAACTCTCTACTGTATGAACTCAAACACCCTGTATTATTACGGTTTCCTACAGATGACGGGGTCAAACACAGCTGTGGGTTTGATGACAAAGCTCATGTGATTTACAGGCAGGATACAGGACATGGACGGAGGGCTGAAGCAGTGACGAGGAGGCATTCGTGAACTCTATTGGACGTTTGAGCGACGGCAGTTTGACTCTTAGTCGGTGCTTTTACCTACCTGGGTCTGGTTCAACAGTGGAAAAACAAACAACAGTGAAGAAGAAGAAGCACCACTAAAAATCAAACAGCAGCGAATGGACAGGATTAGACTGCATTCAGAGGAGTTAAATGACAGCACATAGAGGAGGAGGAGGAAGAGGAGGAAGAGGAGGAAGAGGAAGGTGGAAGGGGAAAAGGAAGGTGGAGGGGGAAGGGGAAGAAGAGGAGGGGAAGGAGGAGGTACTCACATCCTATACGTGCGATACATTATTCTGCTCCACAAAGGAAAGCAGTCAGAGCAGAAGGAGGAAACCACAGAGGAAGAAGAAGATGATGAGTTAAAGACAACGACTGTTAAAAAGGTTTGGATATGAGTCCGAACAACAGAACATGCACTGAACCCAGAGAACAGACAGGAGAGGGTTAACAGAGTAGAGATGGACCGAGTCAAAGGTTAACGTGGACAGTTCAGTCTGGATCTGACACATGCATGGAAACCAGGCCTTTAACACCGGTTATTATGGGATGGATTAGACCTGATCAGTCCCACCTCATACACACATCAGAAGAAAACTGATGAGGTTTAACCCTAAAGACCAGTGGGTTTATGGATGTGGAAACAAAAATGTCAAAGAAGAAAATGTCCCACAGGAAATATGGCACACATATACTCATTAAAACAATATTAAATAACCCAAATGTGTTGCCATGACGACTTGATCTAAACCTGCAGGATTTTTTTCTCAGTTTGGTTGTGCATTGACAACACCACGGTAGAAATAAGAGGAAATAGTGAGATACAGATTAAAAGCAATGAAACTTTACTAAACATGGGTCAGGTAGAGATTTAACTGAACACCATGGGATAAATAAAGTTATCTATCAGTCATGGATCCATCTGTCATCAATCATAGATTTATCAGTCATAGATCCATCTATCCATCATAGATCTATCAATCATAGATCCATTAGTCATAGATTTATCAGTCATCTATCTATCTATCTAATATAGATCTATCGGGGTTAACCTTGTTTTCTACCTACTTTAGTTTGTTAGGGTCCTCCTGGGCGGGCTTGCGGAGGAAGGTGGCGTTGGGATTGGTCGGATGCTCCTTCTGCGTCCTCTCCGGAGCACTCTGTTTGGCTGGAGCTGCAGGCGTCTTCTTGGCGGAGCGCTTGATCCTCTCCTCCAACATGCTCATGTCCTTCTCTGACAGCTGAGGACGACCACGGATGGACACGTTTTAGACACAGGCTCAAGTACTGGACATGTGACGCACAGCGGATGCGGCGTTCCTTACATTTCCTATCAGTTTGTAGACCTGGTCCCCGCAGACGTTGTAGACGGCCACCACGGTGTTGAGGGCAGCGTTCCGAACCGACGTGTCCCTGTCTCCGATGTGGACCGCAATGTCCTTGAGAGACTTGGCCGGAGTCGGTTGGCAGACATTCATGCCATAACCCTCGATCAAACAGCCCAACTCCTCCAGACACTCTGACCGCACAGGAAACAAACCATCAACCACACAGGAAACAAACCATCAACCACTAACAAACACAGACCAGTTAGTACAAGTTATATCTATTCATATTTTATGCCTGTTTTTGTTTTATTCTACTGTAGTTCTAATCTTGTTTTATTTTAGTTTTTGTAATTTTATATTTGCTCTATTCTTATGTTGCGTACATATTTGGTTTTTTTATTCATATTGTTGCATTGACTGGAGTAGTACTCCTAATTTGATTGAACACACAACAACAATAAAGACTAATCTGATTCTGACACACAGTACCTAGTCTGCCACCAAAGCTGTAGTAAGAAAGGAAAACTAATTGAATAAAAGCAATTTAACAAAAACTTCAGCATCGTTTTGGATTTTTATGCATCTTGAAGGGTGATTTCACCACTAAAAGTGTGGCCCTTTTTGAAACTTTTTGGTTGAAACATAACCTAAACCTCTGCCTGGTAATAATGTATGTCATAGAAATGTAGTACACAGTTTACTTTCACATATTAAACCGTATACTACGACAGACAATATCATGAAGGATAAATAATGGGTATCGTATCATACCAGCTCTCTGTTTGGAGTTCTTGGACTTGGTTCCCTCCATGAGGAAGGGGAAGACCTTGGAGGCCGGGTAGACCTTACAGAGCATGGTCAGGATGGCCCTCACGTCCTTCCGGACCACGTCCTTGGACTCGCCGACCTACGACCGAAGAACAGCAGAGTCAGCTTCATAACAACCACCACGGGTTGATCAGAGACGGCGCTGAAGGCGGGGCGTTGTTTACCTTCAGTATGAGGTAGGGTACGAAGGAGGTGGCCTCGTACTCGGTCAGGTGGTAGTCCTCCCTGTTCAACATACTGAACAGCAGCTTCAGGTACTCCAGCACCTTCATCAGGACGGTGGTGTTGGTGTCGAAGAAGCGCAGGGTGAACCACTTCAGGATAAGGTCTAAACAGCTGATGGTGGCTTCGCTCTCGCTCTCCAGCCTCTGTCAAACACAATGCCGTTAACAATGCCAACGCTGCAGAACCAGGACCAGAAACCAGGAGCAGAACATACCTCCATCATGACGCCGATGGCCTTGACGTGTCTCTGGAAGTCGAAGTGGAAGAGCTCATCCGTCAGCCACTTCGCAAAACACGTGGACATCTGGGTCTTCAGCTGCTCCACGTACTCATCACGAGGAGTGATGAAGTTCCACTTCAGGATCTGGAGAGTGTAAATTAAAACATTAAAATAAATTAAAATAGTACCAATGTCCCTATATGTCAGTGTCATGTTCTATCTGAATCAATCCCCAGCTGAATTTGTGAAGTTGTCAGGTTCTGTCTGTGTTAGAGTCCTGTGGTCTGGATGCAGGAGATCAATCTCCCAATAGAAGTGGGTGGTACTTTCACTGGAGGAGAACTCAACTAATTCAATCTAAGTCCATATATGACTTCTATCAGTGATCAATAGGAACTATGTTGGTATCTGTAACCATTTACATGTTATAAACCATCAAATATGGACCATTAGAAGGAAAGACACAATTTTAATATTTCAGAAATTCATCAAAACTTTGTAGACATTGTCCAAACATAAATAAAGATAAAATATGAAATGAATCCGACAGGTAGTTTCAGAGAAGACTGTTGAAATGTAGACATTGGTGACCTTGAGTTGGACCCTTCAAGGTCAAAGGCATTTTTCTTTTCAAAGCTATGAATCAGTTCAACACAGCTGAACAACTGAACCATTAATTATTAATGTACAAAGTTTTCAGACCCTGAACACTAATACCTGTATGAGGATAATTAATCTGATAATAATGAAACTAAACCGTCTGAACTTCAGACTCGTACCTTCAGCTGTTTCTCCTCTTTGATTCTCTGCTCCTTGGCGTTGGGAATGAGGATGAAGATGGGCCCAGACTTATCCTCATCATCCTTCAAACCCTTGGCTGCAGGCTTCTTCCCAGCAGGACCCTGGGGCGGGGGGTGGGGAGGGGGGTTACAGCACTAAATTAAGGGTGGAGTTCAGTATAACACATGAAGAGCAGAAGGCTGTGCACAGTGTGGGAGTGGACGAAGTGACGTTGAAGGGTCTATGCGTAGTATCTGGTCTAGGAGGATTAGTTAGTAATATTTCATCAGAGCGTTTATATTAAAGATCTGTGAAGTTGTTCCAAAGCACAACCCAATGTATTTGTAGATATTAAGTGAATTTATTTCGACTGATGGTCCGGAGGATTTATGTGACCACTAGAGGGAGTAGTGAGTCACTGTGAGGAAAACTAACACCACAGGGCCTTTGACTGAAACATCAAAAAGTCACCAGATGGGATAAGAACCATTAAGAAACAACTTCAGTGAAAGTGAGTCAGCAAAAAACAAAACAAAACAAAAAAAAAAACCTAGCACTGTCAGTATTTTCTCCACTGGACACAGCTGTAAATATCAGTGTTTCTTCTACACAGGTGAGTTTGATTCCAAGGCTTATGAAGGTAAAAACTTATTATGGGATGTTCTTATCACAGTTCAGACTAAACAAAATTAAAAAAAAAAAAAATAGACAAAATAATAAATAAAACGTTCAAAAAAATTCACAAAATAAACTAAAATTTGAATCAAGTGAACAAAACAATGAGTAAACAAGCAGAAAAAAACAAAATTAAGAAAAATGAAAAGAATTATTTACAAAACTAATAAAATGAACAAAATAATAAATTAAATAAGCAAAATTTAACTAAATAATACTTTTAAGAAAGAAAGGAAAAACAAACTAAACAAGATATGACAAACCAAAATGAACATGAAGTGAACAAAATAATAATAAAATGAACAGAATCAGTCTAAACTGTGACAGTTCTGACCTTGTTCGTTGGATTCAAACAGATCTTTTGTTCAGTTATTGACAACAAAAACCAAAGAGAAAACAGAGGTGATTTGTGGTTTTACTGTGGCTGTTTTCAGTCTAAAAACAGAGCTAAGCTAACAGAGCTATAATGTAAACTATCAGCTGATGCAGCACATATGATTATAAGACAGTGTTATTTTATCTACTGTTAAAATAAGCGTCTGAGTTTTAGTTTAATACAAGTTGATGATTCCATAAAACAGAAGTGGAAACTATGAGGTTTATCCTTTGTTCAGTGACTGATCCAGTCTGTGGGTACATAGGATCGGTTCCATGGTGGTTTTGGTAGAACTACGTGTGTTGTGGTACCAGACTGCCCCCTGTTGGTCAGATACTACACAGAAGCCCTTTATAAGTGACACACGTTATGCTCAGAGAAGTGGGCTGAGGTTAACACATAAAAACAGTGATAGTAAAACATGCAACACACACATAAACACACACATGTATCCATGCAGTGGTGTGACTGGCGGCCTCCTCTGTGGAACATGCGTTTCCTGTTTCTGTTCAGTGTCAGTGTTATTATGTTTAGTTTTCATGGTGTTTCCACAGTGGGACCAGTCTGTCCATCTGTTCATTTAAGTGACAGTATTAGTGATTTAAAAGCAGACGCAGGATTAGAACCCAGACCGGACTGGGCCGGAGCGGACGGAGATGGGGACAGGGGTTACGATCTGTCCCACTGACAGGACAGTCCACAGACACACCGTCCACTAATGCCCACCTGCTCCACCCATCAGAACAACATAAAGGGTTTCATGGAACTCTGACACTGTGTTACTGATGAAACCAAAACTGTCAATATGACTCAGTTTATGAGCATTTACAGGCTCCTGCCTCCTGGACCTGGTTATGGCCACTAACAGAGGATTGGACAGTTTTGGGGAGGGGCTTAACATTCATGTGACTCCGCCCTCCATCTGAGGAAGACAGGAAGAATCAGCAGAATGGACTGAAACTAAATCCACAACAACAGCAGCTTATATTCAATAAACTGGATAAAACTGAGCATCAGACTTAACCCTTACACACCCAGAGATACTTTTATGAGCGTTCCCAAATTAACACCTCCCTGTATTTAACCGTTCTTTAGTGATTTATCACCATTTATTCTAATCCTATTTATTTTGTGTTTTTTCACTGTAAATCCTGCCTTTTTCTACATTTAATTCACTGATCATGTACATGTTCATTAAATCTCAGAGTAAATTCAAACATTATTATATAAAAACTGAGAAAACTGAACAAATAGGGACCTTTTCAGTCAAATCTCTCATTAACTAAACATAAACCCAGTGTGTCCACCCACTGTCATTGATCTGACTCCATGGGTTTTACTGGTGAATCAATGTTTTGATTTTTCTATTCACTCAGTCAATTTTTTTGGCTTATTTTCCACATATTATTTATCATTTTGTCATTTTTCTTATTCGCTTTTGTTTATTTTGTTAATTTAATTTATTATCTAAAGTAAATCAACTTTACTTACTAAACCAGCTCGAGACCACGCCTTTAAACTGGATTTTCTTCTTCATTGAATGGATTGAAGGGGCACATGTTCGCTTCCTATTGGTGGGAGGTGGTAACAAGATTTGGAAACAATCTGGAGCTACAGTCCGTTTCAGTCAGTTATGTTGGTTGTTGTAACATTGTGACTTTGGCACTTAAAGGGTTAACATTCTGTCAAATTTGTGCTGGATCTAAAGCTGCAAAGGCGGTGTGCATTATCAAATCCTTCTACTGACTAATTAGTCCAATTTACAGAAATCAAAGACACTCACAACATCTCTGGTTTCACTTGTTGACATATAATAGGGTAACGCTGCTACGCGTTGCCATAGTAACACAGAGTGGGAGTGGTCTGAAACGTTGCTGCTAAACATAGAGCATCATTTTGGGTGGAGTTGAGGGCAGTGGTTGTGTGTCATGAGGACTGTAGTTGGAGTCGTCGTACATCTACCTGTTGACCTCCAGAGGCTGCCTTCCCTTTGGCGGGAGGCTTTTTACTAGCATTACTGTCCTTGTCCTTGGAAGGAGGAGGGGCAGGAGGAGGAGGGGAGGGGTCAGCGTCTTCAGGAGGGGAGGGGAGCTGGGCGGGTAAAAAAAAAAACAAAAAAACAAACCACATCATGGAATAAAACAGCAACACAAAGACGACAAACACAAAAATACGTGAACATGACCGATGGGAACTCAAATACAAATGGGAATAAATACATGAACGTCTAAATTAAATATGAATCTGATTCTGCATCCAGACTTCACTGTGTAGGGGAAAAAACACTACTCCTAAAACTACATCAGGTACCTTCTTAGCAGCAGCTCCTCCACCTCGGACCTTTTTAGTCTCAGCTTTACCGTCGACTGAGTCGTCGTTGGCTGCTTGAGACCTGGACGCTGCAGAAGGACACGAAAAGGTCACATTTAATCAAGTCATTATTACATCACATTTAAAGGGAACAAAGAGGAATCATCCATGAACATAACATACACCAAGGCTTATTTAATATATTATATTATTAGTACTTATCATGTTTTCATGACCAAAAAAACCCCAAAATAAATTTTTCCTCATTTAATCCAAAAACTATTGATGTTAACAAAGGCATTTTTAAAGGGTTCTAAAAATACAGGTCCAAAATCACACCAAATTGTAGTGTTTTTAGTCAAATTTATGAAAACCTCAATGTTTCCCTTTACAAGATTTAAGTAACATCAAACCATAATAATAATAATGAGAGAAATATTTACTGTGATGAACATTTTTCCTTTGGGTTCATTCTGGTCCTTTAAATATACATTTAGTCGGTTTTTGCTAGAAAAAAAAAAAAAAAAAATAAAATCTATATATAAAAAAAAAAAAAAGGCACCCAGAAGCAATTAATCCTGCAATTATTTCACTGGAATAAAAGCGTACAATCTGCACAATGTCGTAGTAATGACAGAATGTTTTTTGACAGGTTGTTTTTAACTTTTTTGGGTTTTTAATATTACATCAATTTTAGCCATAAACAAAAATACCAAATACTCAATAACTGTCAAATTTTTACCCCTTTAAATGTCATGTTTGTAATGTAAACAAACCACATTTTTGGATGCAAAAAACTTTTCCTCCAATATTCTATGTAAAAAGTGGTTTAGTTATTTTTCAATTTTTTCAACCTGGCATATGTCAATGATAAACACCAACACTGTACCAACATACATTATTATTTTTTGTGCTAGGTCAAATGCGAAAATGTGTCTGTGTGCATTTTGTACTCACTTGGTAGAAGGGTGTTAGTGTAGGAATTTAATATTGTTTACAATGTGATGAATTTAGTGGATGTGTCAGAATTAAAAAAAAAAAAAAGTCAGGCAAAAATGAACAACTTTTGAATTCTGACCTAAAATTAAATGTGAAATATAATATGACCTTTTATAACACCAAGTGCCAAGTGTGCATAATATGCTCACCCAGATACCAGGAGGTTAAAGGTCACTCTCTACCCACCTGAGGCTGCTCGGCCTGACTCCTTCCCTCCTCCGGCTTTAGCGGGGGCAGCAGGTTTGGCGGGCATTACCGCTCTGGCCTTTTCCAACATGGACATCACCTGATCCTTGGACGCCGGCTACGAGAACAGAGACGCAAACGAACTTAGACAGATAAATCAGAATGTGTAGGTCAGGGGTGTCAAACATATGGCCCGTGGGCCAAAATATGATCCAATACAGATATAATCAAACGAGCCTGGACCTCGTGCACTAGTACACACAAAAAAAATACTGAAATACAAAAAAAAGTACTAAAATGCCTTAAAATACACAGCTAATGCACAGGTGGTGTCGGTGGTACAGAGTCGGGGCGGTACCTTGAGTTTCCCCGTGGCTTTGCTCATTTTGTCGTAACCCAGGTGCATCATGAAGGTGGGCAGGACATCCTGAGCTTTCTTCCTCACGTCTCCGTTCCTGTCCTCCAAGCAGGTGTAGAGCTGGGGGACACACAGCATCAGGTCCCCAGGGACAGTCCTCAGCGTGGGCAGCTTCTCTGACAACCAGCCCAAGACCTGAACGGAGGACACGCTTCATTTAATACAGGTACAAAGGATCATTTATGGCCCTTGGTCAAAGGAAAATCACTTCCAATAAGGTGGAATAATCCTGTATAATGTGAGAAATATGTGTAATATTTACACAAACATAAATGCACTACTTAGACATACACACTGTTAATGTTGTTAATAACCAGGTCGTCATTGTAAATGAGCTTCATAAATCAAATTGGCTTGAGTTACCACCTGTGCCCTTCTCCTACAGGTACAGGGTTGTTTTTTAAAAAGATGCCGTACCTCCTGTCGTAGGAAGGGGTTTTCCCTCTTCAACTCCTCAGACAGATCCTCCCCCTCCAACCACTCCTTCATCCCCGTCTGCTCCACCCAGGCCTGTAGCGTGGTCAAGGCCGCCGCCCGGACGTTGGGCTGTGGACACGGACACATGACAAACCACATCATCAGAACTAGAATACTTCATTAACCCCAGAGGGAACACAGGAACACACACCAAAGACAAACTACATCTGTATGACCAAATGCCCACAATGTCTGACAAATAGAACCATCACGATGTACAGTTTTTATTTTGTTTTTGTTTCTTTAAGCTGGGACTAAACAAAATAAACAGCCAAAAATAAATAAATAAATAAACAAAAAATGCACAAAAAAGGAAATGCTTCAGTTTTTATCATCTGTTTTTATGTACTATTGATATTCATAATGCTGTTACTACTATTATTACCGTCATTATTTTTATATTTTTGTATTATTAATTATTACAACTTTTATTATTTATTATTACTAGTATTTCTAACGTGCAATTTCTTGTTTTTATTGTTAGTGTTATTTTCTCATAATTCTTTTATCTATACATATGATGTTGTGATGCTTCTGGAGCCTTCATTTTGCAGAGGAATCAATAAAGTTTAATCTATTCATCACACAGATATCCTTTTTTCCCCTCATCAGGTATCAAATTCTTCCACTGTAAATAAATATGGGTCATTTTGACCCACACGTGGAAGCTCTGGTTCACTCCGGACCTTCACCTTTCATGTGCATCACCATGCTTTGGCGTTCATCTGGACAGTTGGATAGACTCTAATCTGTGACGGTATCATCCAAACCTCACCGGTAACCCTCTGTTTCCCCTCTTATGTACCTTACTGTCTCCCAGGACAGTGATGACAGGGATGCCCAGAGCTTTGACGTGCTGCTTCAGTCCAGGTCCCATGGCTGTGGCCAACTGTTGCAGGATGCTCAGGGTCTGTTGGACCTGGAGAAAACAAAAAACAACTTTAGAAAAGACATGGACCCCCGATCCACACCAGAAACTTTAACTTTACCCAGAATTTAGAAAAACCCAGTGAAAAAAACTTCCCCTCGATCCATAACTTTCCCTGATTTAAGTTTCTAGTAGAGTGCAGGGCTTTACAAATTGAATTCTAGGGGGTGGAGTTAGGGTTACACACTGGTTAAACCACAGCTGCATTTACACATTCTGTCATTTTTTCACCTCGTTTTTTGCTGCAGCTGTAAATCGGTCATTATTTTCCTGCCGAACTAAATCTTAGATGAATTTGGTCTTCACTGACTGAATGTGAATGTGGTTTCTTATGTGGTTCCAAACTGACCAGGATCTTGTTGGAGTCGCTCAGTCGTCCTTTCAGGGCCATGGGCAGCTCGCCCACGTTGGCGGTGATGAACTTGGCCTCTGAGATGATGGACGCCACCTCATCCAGACCCTCCTTCCGGATCTTCCAGTTCTTGTCTCCGATCTTCGACACCAGGTCCGATGTGATCTTGTCACTGATGAAGAGGACGACGAACACCAAAAAATAAAGTTTAATTTCACCTGAACTGGATTCACTGTCACTAGTTTTACTGTAACTATAAATGAAATCAAACACCAGCGTTTCCTACTGTAATAATAATAATAATAATAAAAATAATAATAATAATAATGAGATATTTCCAATAATAAAAAACACAAAAGGCTGCAACTGCAACATGAATGAATGAATCAAAGGTTCAGATGTAATTCTATTGTAACTGGATGTGGGTCATTTTCACCCACCTATGGAAGGTTGGGGCAGTAATACAAAAAGTACAACTACATCAAATCTATAAAAGGTAAGTTAAACATTTAAATGGCCTGATGTCAATAACATGTTTTTTGAGGAATACCTGGAATAGGAAATAATAACTTTTCATTACAACAATTTTACAATAAATCAACCTCATTTTGACCCATTCATGGATCTAAGGGTCAGTGGGATTTTGTCCAGTTTAAATAAAGGTTGCTATTATTTACCTGATGTCTGTCCTGGGCAGCAGGTCCATGATGTCCTGTCCTCCTGCGTCTTCCTCCTGTTCTTCACCTTCGTCTCCGTCGTCAGCTGCCGCCGCCGCCTTCTTGGTGAACCTGGACGGAGCTGGAGGCGACTGACCCTGCATCTGAACGACATAAAACACACAATGGTTCAAACCTCTGCATTACAGCGTTCACTCACACACATATCTGAACAGACTGGGATGGTGCTAAACCTTCTCGAATTCAGCGTCGATCTGTGCGAGCAGAGCGGGCTTCTCATCCTCGAAGAACATCCTGAGAGGAGCTCCCATGTACAGGAACATGACGCCCAATAAGGTGATGGCCGCCGTCCTCACAGCGGGGTTAGTGGCCGCCAGTGCCGTCTTCACATTATTGATGAAAGCTTTCACATTGATACTGGAAATAAAATATTAAACCATTACACAACATGGAAGATAACTGTTTAACACTGAAAGGACTACCATTAGAACTGGCCTAGACTGGATTTACAATAAAAGAGTCAGAAAAAGGAAGAACTTAACTTTCAATACCCGTCCATTAATTTTCATTATTATACGTAATAAATGCTTAAAACAGTGTATTATAATAAACTGACTTGAATCATTTTTATACAATTATTTAAAAAAAAAAATCACCCATAAATCACCGATAAAAGTAATAAAAATCTCCAGTCTCTCTCACTGACCGCACTCTGCCCCGCCCACTTCCACCCCCACCAGCCAATGCAGCTATCTACCCAAATGTGTTATAGACCAATAGAAAGAACCCACTCTCAGATAAAAGATGACGGTTGGATTCTGTTAGTAGTTAGTCTTTTGAATGACGGTGGATGCAGAATTGTGGCGTTTGAGCCTCAATTGCCCATAAATGGTTTTAAAGCCTTTAGTGAAAGTTACCCGGTGAATCCAAACTCCTTCATGGCGTTGGAGAGCCAGTTCAGAGTCTCCGCCTGGTTCTTTGGGTTCTTCTGAGCGAATGCCATTGACACCACCTAAAACACACCTGTCTGTTAAACTCAGCTCCTCTGTGTTTGGACTGAAACCAGTGGTTTACGGTGGCGTACAGACCTGTTCTGCAGTCCACGGCAGAGAACAGGCCTCTCCGATGGCAGTCAGAGCTGCTTTAGCGTTTCCACCACATTTCACATCTCCCACTTTGTCGACCAGACCGTCCAGAACCACCGACGCCGAAGTCTTAGAGAACTGACCTCTCTGAGCGACGAGAGCCACGATGTGCAGCTTCATCTGCATCACCTGCACAAGCAGAACACAAACCGACCAGACACGTTAATACTGTACAACAGTGGACGCTGGTGAAGTTATTGTTCAGTGGTGCAGTATCCAAGTCAGTTTTCAGATGCACTATAACCACATATCACCACTAGGGTACACCAAAGCACATGCACCACTATTTTAAAAATATCAATTTAATTTAAATACAAATACACAGTGTGCATTTTCAGTCATGTATTTTTTTTTAATATGTAAATTTCACTGTCTATCCTTCAAATATGTACATTTATCTATGAGTCTATAGCTGAAGTCAGATGTGTCCCTGACAAGTGTCTTTTCCACTGATAATATGGACAATATATTTAGACCAGGGGTGGATGTAGTGCAGGTAGAACACATGGAATTAAACATATAGAAAATTAATGTAAGGGTAAACAATGACCATGTTATCACTTGTGCCAGGATTCAAACCCCGGCCTCCCACATCTAAAGCAGTAGTTTTACCCACTGAACCATCCATCCACTAGTACATGTCAGTAGTTTTACCTACAGACATATTCTCTGATTTCATCTCTAAGGAAGGTGTTGAGTGTTTTGTGGATTTGATGTTTCCTCCTGTGGGCGGTCCTTAAGGCTCCTGTGGGCGGTCCTTAAATCTCTCCTACCTCCTGTATTGGAGGGGGGGGTCTACCAGTCCATTTATAACCAGGGTCTACATAGTAAAGGCAGAGCCTTGGGCCCAAACAGGAAACACGTGACTTGACTCTTCACTAAACTACCCAAACATGTTTAAACTCCACTTGAAAGCAGATATACATGGCACTCATGGCCTGGATCACAGATAGCTCCAATATTTAAATATTCATGTTTTTGTAAAATTATTTTAGGTTCCTATCGTCTTCTTCTTCATGTGAGACAAGCAGGGCGGTGCCCTAGTGCTCTCTACTGACGACCAGCCACTGCTGTACATGCATTCTAACTCCAAAAAACTTGGGTTTCAGACAGAGGAGTGGACGGACGCAGACCCAGATAAATGTGTGTGTTCTGGGACGTTTACCTGGAAGTTGGTTTCCTTCCAGCCGGGTTTCTTGGCCAACATCCGGACTAAGGCCTGACAGGGCATTTGAGTCTGATCCATGGTTTCCACAGCCTATGAACAGACACCAAACACCACTGCATCAAACCAACACTTAATCTGTATAATTCCATGATTAAACCCTACATTAACAGTTCCTACTGGACCAACCAGATGGATGTGAGCTGAGGTCAGCCCTTACCTTCTGGAACTCCTCCATACTGGCCAGTCTCTCCTTCCAGTTGGCCGAGTCCAACTGTTGCAGACAGGAAGCAGGAAGGACGCCTGCCGCCAAGTCCTCGCACACCTCAGGCTGATGACATACCGAGAATGATGAGTAAAAAGACAGTTAAGATCAGATAGTTAGAGCGGGATCTGCTTGTGATCGAATTGTATTAGTGTCATTTTCTGTGAATAGTTTTGTTGTCATCACTGTTAAAGGTTAAATTGGTGCATGTAGGGAACTACCCATGATGCTCTGCTGTGTGTAGACATACCGACAGTTCACTCTCTGCGACCTCTTTGCTGTCAGATGCCTTCTTGGCCTTCCCTCCTGCTGCAGAGGCCGGTTTGCCTTTCTTTGAAGGACCTGCTGACGGCTGCAGAAACAGGCAGGTATGAACACACCTGGAAGGAACTTTAACCCCAGAGGATTCTGGGATATAACTGACATGTCAGTGTTACCTTGCTGGCAGCAGCAGATGGGGCCTTCTTAGGAGGGGCAGATGTTCGGGGTGGAGCTTCACTGGGGGGAGGGGCTTTAGCTGCTGGTTTCTTGTCTCCGCCCCCTCCTCCTCCCTTCTTCCCACCAGATAGCTCTACTTTATCAGCGCACTCCTTTATCTGTCAGAATTAAACCAAGGACGGTTAAAAGGTGATGATGGATCACAACCTCTGGTCTATTTCCTGTTCTTTTAACCCTCCAGTATCCAGGTGAGCATTTTATGCACACTTTGCACTTCATGTTGTTAAAGGTCATTATTATTTTTCATATTTAGTTTTAGGTCAGAATTGAAAAGTTATTCATTTTCACCTGATTTTTTTTAATTTTAAATCTGACCCATCCACTAAAATCATCACATTGTAAGCAATGTTAAATTCCTACACTAACACCTTTCTACCAAGTGAGTACAAAATGCACACCGACACATTTTAGCATTTAACATTTGACCTAGAACAAAAAATAATAATACATATTAACACATGTTGGTGTTAATCATTGACATATGCCAGGATGAAACCCCCCCAAAAATAACTAAATACAATTTATATGTAGAAATATTATGCTCACCTGGGTACTGGAAGGTTAACAGAGAATTCCAAAACTCCAATAATAGAAAAAATGCCTAAATCTGTAGGCGAGCGATTCTGACGTTAAAACAACTCCATTTACCAACAGATAAACCGTGTACATCCCTCGGCGTTGCCTTTTGCTCATTCTTACCTTGTCCAGTTTCAGTTTGTCCAAATCCGCCAGGAAAGGGTTGACTGCCTTCTCTCCCACCACTTTCATGGCCGTTCCTAAAGCCTCAAAGGCGGCATCACGGACCTCTGGGGCCGAGTCGTTCACTTGCTGAAGGAAGTAATGGACAAAAGTACGGTCAGTGTCATTGTGCAACTATAACCCGTTTAACCCGTTTAAAACCCATTTTAACCTGTTTTAACCAGTTTAACCCCTTTTAACCACCTGTTTCTCATAGGGTCATAAAATTTAGAGCAATCTGACAACTTACCAATGAGCTATGCAAACCAAAAAAATACAAATCAAAACAGTGTGTGTGTGTGGGAACCAACAAAACTGGACAAAAACACACCAAAACACACTAGTAGAACACTCCAAAAGAGCACCATGACTATTATACAAATTATTTACATGAATTCATCAGTAAAACCTTGCTAAAATGCTGATAAAAGAAATAAAAATCTTCCATAAGGGTTCAATACACAGCTGAGAGGTCCGTAAGTGAGGGCTGTTTTTTGTGTTTTCATTCATTCTTCTGGTGTGTGTTTACCTTGATGAGGGCAGCACAGAGGGGTTTGAGGACGCTCTTGGGCAGTGTAGACTGTGTACAGTGTTTGAAGGACCGGGCCAGGAACAGAGATGCCTGCTGCTTAATGGACGGGTTCTTATTGTCCATCACGGCCAGGATGTCCTCAGACAGGTTCTGCAGAGTGGTCTGGAGAAAAACAACACCAGAGACAATTACAGTCTAATGGATCCCGTCTATGGAGTTAATACAGAGGGGCCTCACAGGGGTTCAGTCATTATAGAAACACTAGAAGAGGGTTTAGAATAGCTCTAGAAGCAGACCAGGCAAACACAGCTTCATTTATACATTCATTTAAGCAGAACATAGGAAAAGATTAAAAAGCAAAAGAAGACATAAAATAAAACCAGTGTAAATCTGTCAATTCCAAACACAAACTATAAACCTTAAGCAAACTAATGTCATGGGAATGTAATGTATTATAAAAGCCTCAAACTATCATTTTCTTTTACTTTATTAGCGGTTAATTGGACAATGCAATACTCACCCTACCTCAATGCAGTAATCACAACCCATACACCTTGTATATAACCTCCATTCCCTCATATACATCCTGCATTCCTGCGTATACATCCTTTACTCCCTTGTATACATCCACCATTCTTTATATGCTGTATATATTTCTATATCTGTGGTATAGAGTTAGGTTTTTATATATGTTAGTGTTTCTTAATATTGTAAATACTTTCAGTATGATTATGTGGAATATTTTAATATAGAGTCTTTTTACACTATAAGTGTTTGCTGCTAAACTGATTTTCATTGTTGCTGTAACAGTGACAATAAAGACCTATTCCATTCCATTCCATTCCATGAGAGAAGCCCTTGTCTGGTCTGAGTATGTGAATGTACTCACAGTGAGGAATATGGCGTCGATGGCCTCCTGCAGAGCCTGGACCACCTGAGGCTTCTTCTCCTTAAACTTCTCTAAAATGGTTGGAACGACCTGAAGAAAAAAAAAAACAAAGACAAAGGTCAAAGGAGTCAGACAGAAAGTCACCTGGACCAACAGTAGATGGGTTTTGATGACATGTCAACAGAGTCTGAACTCAAACTAAAATGGTAAATCAACGCAGGCTGATTGAACTAGGCTGTGTCGTGTCGTCAGCAGGTCAAAAAGACTTTGCAATTTTGTGATTTTTATTTTTCCCCCCCAAAGTTTCTTACGCTTTTTCCCCCGAAGTGAAACATCAATATTAAATACACTCCCTCTACGTAGCTCTAGCTGTTGTTGATCTTGTTAGAAATCTTTCATTCTACACACATAAGGATAATGCAGGAGGCATCTGGTCGCTGTAACAGACCCAAACAGAATGAATGTGTTGATAATACATTGATAAACCTCCAGTCCAGATGACTTACATGTCCTGCATATGTTCCAAACTTCTTCCTCAGTCCTGTGGCCAAACCAGCCAGACATTTAGCAGCTAATGACACCAGCATCACATTGGCATCTTTTCCCACCACCTGCGACACAGAAGAAAAAAAAAAAAAGTAATTAGTAGTGAAGAATATTGTGGATTATGATCAGTGGGATACTATAAACCCTGCAAGAACCACCATTAGAACAGAACACCTAAATGAATTTAGGTTGTTTATACAATAACAGTGTCAGAAAATTTCTTTTTTGTCAATTCTTTTGCAGTGTTTTTCAGGAAGAACTTAACTTTGAATAACTGTCCATTAATTATCATTATTATATGTAATAAATGATTAAAACAACGGGGTATAATAAAATAAAATGACTCACATTTTTATCATATTTATTATGAAAAACAACTGTAAATGTTCATAATGAAACTTTATGAGATTATAGAAATAAACTTTCAACTATTCTCCATGTGTTCGAACATTTGAGTTTGTCGTCTTATTTTTAGTTCTTTCTAGTCATTTTGATTCTGTGTGATAGACAGAAAGTGAACACAGACTAATTGTAAACAGAGCCCCTCATTTCACTGACAAAAACATCCACCATCCGATTCAAATACAGACACTACATCTGTGTATGCCCTGGATAGAACTGCATATAGATTTACATATATACAGAAATATACATACATTTATAGAATATTCACAGATAAAATACAATTATCAATGAACTATACAAAGCGCAAAAATACAAATTAAAATCAGTTAAAAAAAACAAACAAAAACAAAACAGTGAAACTCACCAAAAATACAGCAAAACACACTAGTAGAATACTCCAAAACAGCACTATCATATACAATTATTTACAAGAATTCACCACTAAAACCTTGCTTAAATGCTGCTAAAAGTAATAAAAATCTTCCATCTCCCTCTCATCAACTGCACTCTGCTGAAAAAGCCCAATCTCAGATAAAAAAATGATGTTTGGATTGTGTCAACAGTGAGAACAGTTAACAAGTTACGGTCATTTGAACAACTGTGTCACTGGAGACACAGCTGTCATCAAAGGGTTAAACCCACTGTAAATATGGTTTGGTGGTGAATTTAAAGGGCATTTTTTCAACCAAACTGGTGGATACCAGCTATCTCATCTGCATGTCTGTACCTTCTTCAGTGCTCGGACCAGGTCTCCATAGTCTCCGTTTTCTATTTTGGGGTTCTTGGTCAAAACTTCTAAAGCCTCCAGAGCTTCTTTCCTCTCCTGCCACTTCTTTGCTTCCTGCAGAAACACACAAAAGGTTCATTTATAGGATACACATGCAGGATTTGGACGTTCCGCAATTTCATTCTAACTTCTGTGCAATGACAATAAAGGCTATTCTATTCTATTCTATTCTACTCTACACAGGCAAGTCTGAGCAGTTGACAGTCACACGTACAATCTTCTCGTAGAAGTCTTTGGGCATCTTGGACAGAATCTCCACGGCCTCCAACAGCTCATATGGATCCACCGCTGGCGCCGCGCCCTCCTCCTCATCTCCTAAAACAGATCAACAGAGCCAAACGTACACCATGACGTCACTATATGGCATCGCACACAACAACTGGACCAACTGTATTTAATCTGTATGAACCAATCTGATGACATGGTCTACAATAAAGTGATGCTGTTTAATTCTATTGTGACCACATAATTTTAATAGAGAAGAGCCTTTATCATCATTGTGTGTTCAATGAGATTATCAGTGCTACTCCAGTGCAACAAAATGAATAACAAACCAATACGTATGAAAATAACAACAACAAAACAGAGCAAATGTAAAATTACAAAAACTAAAAAGTAAAATAAGAATAGAACTAAAGAAGAATAAAGTAAAAATAAACAATATTAACAGTATGTATATTTATAAATTAACACTGTATATCTATGAATTAACACTGTATATCTGAATTAACAGTATGTATATTAGGGCTGGGTAAAAAAATCGATTTAATCGATCTTAGATCGATCTCACTTTAATTTTGCGTAATCGATTAATAGTGGATGAGATCGATTTTTCAGAGCAGGACCGGGAGTACACGGAACCGCGGGCCGCTCCGTCTTGTGAACCCCTGGGGAAGACATGGTCTCACTCGTGAAAAAGACGCGGTGGGGAAACCCCCTCCACTGGAGGTCCTCCCGACCTCAAATTCGAACCCCCAGTGTGAAGGAACTGGCCGCCCAGCGAGTCGCGGAAGCCGGTCGTTCTTGGAATAATAACTTGAGTCCATACTATCATCTATGGATGAGTATGGAGTTAGAGGAAGAGGAAAGCGACAATGTCCGACCGCTACGCTACCCACCCCCCCACGCTCACCGACCAACATTCACGAAGCGCGTGCACCCCCCAGCCCTGCTCCGCTCCGACCAACAATCAAGGAGCGCACCCACCCCCACCCCCAGGGAGTAGAAGCCTCCAGCCATAAAACAGAATAAAGATGACAAAGAAGTCCGTTCTGATCCACTGTAAAAACATGGCAATGTTTCTGTCCTGTTCATTATTTAAGAGCACATTCAGCAATTTACTGCTAAAATGTCAGATTTATTTCCTTTCTAATATTACTACTGATACCAGTATTGATGTGTTGCATGACTGCAGCAGTCAAATAATCAGGTTACAACTCAAAATTGTACTTTGGTATCACTAAATTACTCTGAATCAATCAATTAATACTGAACTGAATTGATATTGAATCGAAATCGAATCGATTATGGAAATTGGCCATGATACCCAGCTCTAATGTGTATGTATAAATGAACACTATGCTTATCTATGAATCAACAGTATGTATATCTAGAACTTAACAGTATGCATATTTATAAATTAACAGGATGTATATCTATAAATTCACAGTATGCATTTCTGAATTAACAGTAAATATATCAATGAATTCACAGTATGTATACTTATAAATTAACAGCATATAAGAGTCTATAAAGTCTATTAAAAGGATGACTTATTGTATATAATTCACATTATTGTAAGTTTTACTAATACAACAATATTTTTGCATAAATATTTATGTATATGTCTTTTAATGATCATATTGATAATACATTGTCTAGTACATATTGCTGTTCTGTTTTAATATGTATATTTGGTGTGTACTTTCATTTCATCCATTTGTTTGTTTTCCTGCTCCTTTTTATTATTCAGGTTTTTCTACTGAATGGAGCTCCTGAAACCCACCCCCATTCTTTCCCTTGGGGTTAATACAGTACTGTGGTTCTGGTTCCGTACCGTCAGACTGGTCTCCTCCTTGGGCTTGTTGCTGTTCAAACTTAGCCTTCAGGTCCTGTTGGGATCGTAGGAACCGGCTCTGTTTGGGTGGACCGGAGGGCAGCTTGACCCACTCCTCCTCCAGCTCCTTCAACTAAACCCCCATCCACAGAAACAGGACGGTTCAGAGGTTTGAATTCACAGATGACCACACAGACAGGAGCGTATCTGATGTGTACTGATGTGCCTCTTGGTCAGGTCTCCCTCGAAAAAGAGATTTCATCTCAAGGGGCTTCCTGGTTAAATAAATAAAAATCTGACCTGGACTGAGTTAATGTTCTGCAGCGGCGGCCTCAGGGCGTCTCGGATCCACTTGTAGATCTCCACGGCCAACAGCTTGGCTTCATCTCGGACCGCCTTCTCTCTTGACTCAAACTGTTTGGGTAGAACCTTCACCACCGGCTTCAACGTGACTATCTTTGATCCAAACTCACTGAGAAAACACAGGGATAATCCATAATACTAATTCATACTGGACAGAGGAGTCAGCTCAGCAGGTGGTCAGTGTGGACCGACCTCAGTCACAGTAGGAGGGGTCTGGTAGGTACAGGATTATTAGATTTACAGGAGTAGAAAAACAGTGCACTAACATCTTCATGAATCAAATTAGAGAAATCTCAGGTCAAAAACCCATCATAATTGGTGTTCTATAAGTATGACTGGAGGTTCTGTGACCCGGTTCCGTCCATCCACTGACCTCAGCGCCCTCCGGAGCGTCTCTATGCAGGCCACCACTATCTTGGGGTTCTTGTTGTCCAGCCCTTTGAGCAGCTCGTCCTGAACCACCTCGGCCTTCTCGATCTCTATGTACATGAGGCAGATGTCGGCGCCCAACTCCTTGGCCCGGGCTTTGGGCTGGTTGAACACTTTGGTCACCACACCCGACACCACCTCCCCCGTTGTCCTGAAGCAGAGAACGCACAAAAACACACATGTCAGAACAGTACCAGGACCCGGTACCCAGGTGAGCATATTATGCACACTCAGCTGACCAACCATTAAACTCAACCCATGTCCATGATGAAACATTTGTGAGAAAATGTTCCTCCAATTACACCCGATGTCTGACAATCACATAAGCACTATTCGGACTGGATTAGTTTCACATAGGCACTAGGGATGTAAGGATGTCATGGCGTTACGATTAATTGCGATTTTAAATGTCACGGTTAATTAATCGTCAAGGCTGCCAAAAATTGTCTCATAAAGTACAGTAGATTAAAAGTAGAACCAAAGACACGCCAACATGCTCTTCCCGTACGGAATGAAAGGAAGGTTACAAAACCACTGCATTCAACCTTCTATGAGTCTTAGCGTTCACTACCATCATTTATGCAGCTTTAGGCTACCATTGCACAACCCATTCACAACAGTCTGGGTGCATAGCTTTGGTAGAGCAAGGCCATTCTTCTCCAGCAGCTCAGACCGTCATACAAGCTTCAGGAGGGTTACTTGTGAATTGATGCAGTAAACACGCTCTGTTGGTCACAAGACAAACTACATAAACAGTCTGATGCGCCTGGAGAGTGGGCCCAGCTCTGGGAGGGGGCAAGAGGGGACAATGCCCCCTTAAACAAACATCCTGCCCCCTCAAATGAAAGTCAGCAAAGTTTGAGGAGGTAGAGAAAAGGTAAATGAGCTTCACAACAGCAGGAGATGTAGAGGAATTAGTAACGCCTGTTAAGTTTCACTCTTCAAAGGGACATATGGTTGTATGGTCTACACTTACATATTGTGAGGTACGTGTGGCACGGACCACACATATTAACCCCCCGCAGAATAATTGTAGTAAATGAAGCTGTAATTATTTCTCTGACAATAATCGTAGCACTAAAATTTCTAATTGTTACATCCCTAATGGGCATGTGGGGTAATGCCACTTTACCACAGGAAGTCGGCAATATTAATGGCAAATTCGCACGGGATAAGAAATATCAGTAAAACTACCACAAATGGGAGGGGTAAATCCATTCACGCACCGCTGTCCCCTCCTGTCATCATGTGGGTATGACACTGCTTCCTTAATAACTTTGTCCATCAACTGGATGATTAAGCTACTAACATTTTTTTATTAGCCACCTAGCCCTGCTATGTTGCTTAGCTTACCTAAAGCAATCAGAAGTCCCGTGCCTCTGAAAATTGCTTTCAACCTTCTTTTGCTTCTGAATCGTGTTTGTCGTACACCAATTGCGACAGTACACAAGGTTTCACACGCACTTGTCTGACTGCCTACTGGAAACCTGAGTGCTTCTTCTAGAGCCTCCATGTTTGAAATCTGCAAAAAAACACTTGTAAACAGGATATGACAGACTATCTACACACATATTAACTACTGGTCTATTTGCAGGGGATTAGTATTACCTGGACTCTTTTACAGAAGGTAAATATGTGGTAACCTTTACTACATTGTGCGGCAATGATTACTGACATAGCACATTTGGACGGGACTAAAATCTCTGGCAATTATTACTTTACCCCACGTACTTATGTAAAACTAATCCCATCCAAATAGGGCTACAGAATAACCAAAAAGTAGAAAATGTAACTTGAATACATATTTCATTCAATAATAAAGTTAACTGACTCATTTATTTGCAGAATTACCAGAAGGACCAAACCCTATTCCCTTAGATATGACATTAAAAACCAAAACCCTAGTGTTATTACTGTCATATCAGTATTAAAACCAGGTATTAGTATCGTAATTCAACTTTCAGCCCAATTCCTGAACAAACCCTTCGTTCTACACTGACTTGCTTTACTGACACAGTTCCAGAGTCACTGATGGTCATGGTTCCATCTGTGATAAAGTAAACATAATTACATGCTCTGTTGTGTTGGAGGTTAATGAAGGGCAGGGCTGTGCACACACTAAACCTGGGAGTGTCCGTTCTAGATTATTCTACATCTGTTTAATCAAAGACACTGCTGCTTTTTATTCTTGGCTTTTCCTCTTCATGGCTGTTGTGCTCACTAGAAGGCACTGCCTCCGTGACTTTCTTTATAAAACAGGGAACATTTACAGGGGGAGGCTATAAACAGCCAATAGGAGGCAGACATGTGCCCCTTCAATCCTAACACCATTTCAGGGCATGTTTCTATTCAAAGTGAAGAAGAAAATCCAGTTTAAAGGCGTGGTCCACAGCTGCTATAGTAAATAAGTAAAGTATGTTTCGTTTTAGTTTGGATAGGCAAGGACAGATTTGGGTACTCTGTTGCTTGGATAAAAAGATACTGAAACTTACTGTATTTTACTCTCTACTAATGTTTAAAGTTTATTTATTTTAATGATAAAATGACATAAAACCAAAAACACAAAGAAAACTTCCTTGCAAATATGTTCAAAGTGCAATTTGACTAAAAGTTACGCAATCCAATATGGCTGCCACCCTGTGACATCACAAAATGCTAATTAGATGAGATTACACAAACCAAGTGAATCTGGTGTAAATGGAATATACCAGTTCACAGATGTCACTGGATTAAGCATGGAGGGAAGTGTGGAAGGCTGACAGTGTGTTCCACCAATCAGAGTTCGTTCCAAGAATTCCAGGAATCTGCAAAGTCCAACCCCCCCCCAGGAATTTTAATCAGGGAAAGTTTGGGGTCAAGGGGGAGGTTTTTACCGGGTAATTTCAGTGTAAACCTACCACGGTTTTTCTAAATCCAGGTAAAGTTAAAGTTCCTGAGGTGGAAAAAGGTCTATTGTGTTCTGACGTTGAACTCATGAAATATCTCTGGTTCTTTGTGTTATGATTTTTACAAAACTTAAAAAGTAAAGTGACCATTTGATAATTAAGAAGTCCCAAAACCCACAGATATTTTCCACTGGGACCATTTCTGAACATAAATAATTTCAGTTCAGTTCTTTTGTCAGTCGGTTACTCCTCGTCTTCATTGCTGTGTGTCTGTGTTGTCGCGGTAACGCAGGTCATGTGACACATGGGAAAGTCCTTTTGAAGCCATTACAGACACTCACATTCAGACACCGACCAGCTGACTTCAGTACGGTCTGATTGAAGTCAGCTGACGCCCAAAATTCATGTGAGGTTCCTGAATCCTGTTCAGTTGTATAATGGACTGGAACCGATGCCTGTGGTGTCGAGTGGAGCGTCTGCCTGGCATCGCACTATAAATAACAATCCAGCATCAAGTTACACCGCTGCTAAACACACAGCAGACGCACAATGGGACAAACCTTGAACTCATCTGGACAAATATCACGTTTTAGTCAAAAGTTAAGATTAGAATTGCCATCTTCATTTCTATTTATAGTATTTTTATTTTATTTTATTTATTTATATTTTGGTTTATTTAACACAAACATTGTACATTAATTCACACTGCTGTAAAAGCTTTATGGCTATTTTTCATCTGCAGATGTCAAACTGTCATCCTACAACAGGGTGTCAAACAAACAGCCTGTGGGCCTAAACCAACCCACCAAAGTGCTCAATCCAGACCATGGGATGAATTTGGAAAGTATTACAAAAAAATATTACACAGAATATGCTGACAGTCAAGGATGTCACTGTGTCTCGATAAGTTGCATCGATCATAAAATTAAATGTTATATTTTTCAGTTCCACATGCCTGTTATTAAATGCCTTGTGTCCACTGTGATCTGTAAGTTTTAATGTACATGTAGAAATGATAAACTGAGGCAGAATATTGGTAAAATTGCACTTTTTCTTAAGAAATTTCAGGTCATTCACACTTGTTAAGAACATTAAAATTTTTTCCTGAAAGAATAATTTGCGAATGTAAACAATTTAATACTGTAATTTTACTTTTTTTGCACTAAAACAAAGGGAAAACTTTGGAATTGTCATTATTTATAGGCTATTATGCTATTATTTTACTGGTCCAGTTCATTTCAGGTCAAATTGGGCTGAATGTGGAACCTGAACTAACATGAGTTTGACATCCATGCCTTAAAAAGGTACCACAAGGTTATAAACAAGCAATTTAAAAAAATACAGACCTAAACACTTGCTAATGACCAAGCAGATCGACAGTATGTGATGTGAGACAGTACCACAGCATAACTGTGGCCTGAACAAGCACAAATATGAGATTAAATTTGACTATTACAGACTATGAGGAGTGATTTGAAGGTTAATTTGTTGTCTATTGTATGTGGAAATACATTGTAAATATGTATATAATATTTAAATTTATATCAATAAATATAGAAACAGCAGATTTTTTTTCCCTCTTTATATTTTATGTTTCACAAGTGTAACATTTCCCCATAGTGGGATCGATAAAGTCTTATCGTAATCTCAATTTATCTCATCATATCTTAACTTGTCTTGTTTTATCTTAATCTCATCCACACTGCAAGAGATTTAAAGTCAAATACAAGTTGAAATTTCTGTCCTGCTACAACAACATGAGGTCATACACTGGGACAGTTGGATCTTGTGGAAAAACATGGCTACTGTCCTAGCTACGTTACGTTGCAAACTAATTTAACCATGTTGTGACATGGACCATGGACTGTGCGAGATCTTTACAAACTTGCGAAATACTGTTACCATGTGAGTAAATTACTGTGAAAAGTAGTGACGACACGCATATCCAGTTGCTGAAAGGCATGCAGAATCCCAAAAAAACAATGGTTGACAGGATTAGATAAGGTCCGCACAACCTGTGAGCTCCCAAAAAATAGTAAATTACTGTGTCATCTACATAAAGTTGAACACAACTATAGGGACAGACAACAGGAAGTTCAATTATATGAAGAGTGAAAAGGGTAACGGGTCCAGGATGGAGCCTTGTGGGACACCTGAAGCCAGATGAAGGGGAGGTGAGTGGTGGTTACGAATCCAGACCGTGGGCGATTTGACAAATGATCCAAATATTTGCCTGTGGTATCTGAACCAGTTCTGATTGTTCTTCATTGCATCACATAAACATTACATAAGCCAGCATGCTAAAACTGGGCTGTGACTTACTTTCCGGCCACATGTGCATTCTCGACGAAGGCCAGTGCCGCCTCCAGGCCTTTGAGCTGAGCCACAGCGTTGGACTCAGTCACAAACTTCTTTATAAGTCCCAGGTATTTCCCCCATTCTGGACTTTTCTCGTCCTCGATCCTCTGGAACAGCTTCAGAGCTTCTTCGTAACCGTTCAAACGGGCCTTCCAGACCTGGACCAGGATGTAAAAGGAAGAGGAAGTTGAATAAACTGGACCTGAACTGGGGGGGTGGGGGGTGGAATGGAACAAACAGCCTCTGGTTTCTGCGTTTCTTTAAAACTATGACCTACATTTATAATGACTGAAGATCTATTATGTCCTCGTCTGCTCCGTTTGCCTTCTTACTGACTCTGAAAGCTTTGCTGCTCATCAGATGTAGACCTAGACGCTGATTCATTATGATCAGATCCTCATCCACATATATGACAGATGAAAGCCTAAATCCACCTGAGGTTTACAAGTGGTCCAACTGGAAAAGCTCAGTTTCAACAGCGTGCTAAAAACATCCTTATTGAGTCCTTGACATCTCTGTCTGATTGTGATGACTGACCCCCCCCCCTTTTAAATTTTATTTTCTGAACTTATTTCAATATTTTTCTTATTTATGTATTTGTTGTATGTATTCTGTACTGTTCCCATATCAATATTGGATTTACATCAAGAATTGTCTTCTTTTGGGTAGGGTGGGATTGTGGGAGGGAAAAAATGAAAAAAATGAAAGAATGGAAGTTTTCTCTGTCACATTATTGCCTGTGAAATTGCTTTCAATAGAGAAAAGTCAATGAAAAAAAAACATCATCCTTATCACAATCTAAAATAATCTTTTTCTGCATTTCAATAAAGTGCATTTGCATCTGTACAGCAGCAGGAAAAAGTATGTGAACCCTTTGAACATTCAGTTTTCTGCATGAATTGGTCATAAAATATGTTTTGATCTGGATCTCCGCTGATACAGGAAATCTTTCCTGCCACATTCCATTTCACTTTACAATAAACTCACCTCTGTCTGACATTTAAACCTGGTCATAAACACATTTACACTATGCACTTTATTGATATGTATGCACCGCCATCTTACTGGAAATATTCCATTTTACTCCTGTACATTAGAGCTTGTTTTTGCACCTTTTACTGCTTGATTCTCCAGATTTTCAACCAGTTCTCTTTTATACTTCTAATTTATCATGTATAGTGTTTGCTCTTGTATTCTACTTTTATACTTATATTCTATTTTTACTGTTTGTCATGCTGTATATCCATCCATCCATCTATCCATCCATCAACTTCTTAACCATGATGACTTCATTTGGACTAATAATTGGTGAATAATGCAATCAGTGCAAAATCCAAACTGTATGATCACAGTTTCAGAAAGGTAACATTTTCTATTTGTTTCTTCACTGTGTTGAACAGGATTCTTAGGGTTGTGGATAAATCCTTTTTGGGCTTTGAGAAACCCTGACTGACAGTTTTGGGGGGTTTTTTGTTGCAATTTTCTGACATCTTATAAATCAAATGACCTGTGAAGTGATGAAAATATTTATCATTCGTTGCCTGTCAATATGAGATTATTGCCGTCGCCACGTCAGGATTCAGTGAGAAACTGGATCACGAGGTCACGTTCCACTACTCTGCAGAGCTATGAATGTGAAATGATAGAAGGTATTTACAAGAACTATAGATATGAGGACAGGGCATTTATTAACCATCAATAAAATAATATCACAGATGGAAAAAGAATTCTACAGACCATTTTAATGGCACATCCTCGTTTTCCTCTTCACTCTCATCTTCTATCAAAATTATAGACTTTGTTTTAGCTTTCTTTTTTTGAACTTTATTGCCATTATCAACAAAAGACAGGCAATTAACAGTACATAACAAGACTGCCTTGAGAGTAGCTTTCACCTTACTTAAATGTATATATGTATGAGATTTCATCATACAATATTAGCTTTTCTTTTAGAGGAATGAACTTTATACATGGATGAACAGTATCAGCACATCATATTTAATCAGAACACACTACATTTGGGAAAGGGCTTAATTCAGAATATCTAAATGAATGAATGAATGAATTTTTATGATTGTGTCCTGCATAAGAATATGCCCAGCCCTTACATGGGCTTATAAGACACCAAAAATATAAACCAAAGACCAAATACCAGACAAAAGGCACAATAGATATAAACAAGACAATGACTATTTAAACAAACACATCTGCCTTTTTTTCCAGGCTTTTCAAACAAATAATGCTAATTTATATACATTTGAACTAAACAACCATTTCATCTTGTCATCATCAGTGCTCCAGAACATATCAGGATTTCAGATAAACATCTCATTAAACAAAGAGGCTCTCAGTTCATCATAGGACAATATGTTGTTTATATGAAGCAGATTTATGATAACGGTGGAACGCGGCCAATAACGAATGGTATCAGTAAAATAAACTCCACATACCGTAAAACCAAAGAGCCATATGTCAGCATCACTAATTACATACGTACACTCTAATCAAAGGTTTAACATGTAGCAGTAAAATCTGGATTAGATCAGGATCAGTATAATCCCATATTTAATTCCTTTTGAGGTTAGAGGAGCATCTACTCTGAAAAGACTGGATGTTTTTTAACAGATCCGATTAATCTATTAAAGCAGTCAAACAGTGATTTAAGATGCAGGGTTTGTACGCATTTTTCAAGATCAAATTCAAGCACTTTTAAGGGTCATTTTCAAATTTTTCCAGCACAGCACCGAATCACCGGTGCAAAATGTATATCTATAGAAATACATACATTCAGAATGATCTTTTACCCCACTTTTTAACACAATGATGCTATAAACATAAAAAACTATCTGTCTTAATAGCAAGAAGTTTAGAAATTAAAGGAGAACACAGTTTTATCCAAAAAAAGGGAAGCCACTTGGTGTTCTTCAAGTACACTCGCACTGAGACAAAGATTAACATAAAAATTTAACCGAATCGACCTGAGAACACCCACTAGTTTTCTTTTCTGACATAAAGTTTTATTTTTCAAAATGTATCACCTCTTTGTATGTAGCTTTGGTTCTAATTGTAAGCACTTTAAAGGACTTAAACTAAAACTAAAGCACTTTTCAGACCTTGAAAACACAACAATAAAATTCAAGCATTTTCAAGAATTCCAAGCACCCGTACAAACCCTGAAGATGTAAAATTAGGAAGGTTTATAAGAATGTGCACCAGCTAATGATCAGGAACTATTATTCTTCTGAAAAGACACAAAAAGAACCTACATTTAGACTCATTTTTGTCATAAGAGAAAAGAAGTTGTGGAGTGCAGTGTTTTAAGTGTGCGTCTTCATTCTGATCATCCACTGGGCTATTACATGAGTGGTGCATGGAAACAGACTGGATAAGATAAAATTTTATTCCACTGTGGGAAAATTTCACAGTTAACAGCAGCAGCAAACAACAAACAAGTGCAGAGAAAAATACAGATAGAAAAAAACCACAAACAAGTGAAAAATAAAATATATGGGGGATAAGAAACATCCGTCACCTTGTGTTCACATTTCTGGTCGATGGGGAGCTTCATCCACTCGCTATCGTCCCCCATGGTGGCCGCTCGCTCGGGGGGTGGGCTTCCCCAAATGTACTCAACTGGAGGAAAATAGCCAGAAACAAAAAACAGAACATCATTAACATTCAGGACAGGACTGATACATGAACATTAAAATCCACAGTCGCTGTAGAATGAGCCGAATAATGTCAGAAAAGAAGAGAGTTACAGCAGATTCAACACACTCACACTTTACACTTCCATTAAATGACAGCAGGTACCATTTTCAGTACCACCTAAAAAGTGTCTCAGACCACTCAGATCACAGATTGGTGAATCCAACATAGCAGGGGTTTCAGAGGGTTTAGCTGTTGTCAGTAAAATTAAAAACAGCAGCATTGACAAATCTTAAAGACTAAGTTGCTAAAGACATCAAATCTACAACAACCAGTAGATCTAGGTAATGTCCTTCAGTTCTTCATATTGATTTTAGGTTAAAGAGTTTGGTTTAGTTGGGTTCTGCCCCTCAGCATCACAAAGGTTAACTCACATAGATCAATTAACTGGTCTGGCTGATTAATCAGTGCAGATGAGTCTTTTTTACAAACACCATTACTCCACCTCTGGTAAATAGGTTTTTATTCTTAGTTATAAAAGGGTGTTGAATGTATGAAAATGCTGGTGAAACTGATATTTTTTTTCACTTGCAGAACTCACGTGGACAAAACACAGATGTGTCTTTATGTTGGAATATCGGCACGGACTTTTTCTATATTTTCACCTTTGATATTCAGTGTCCACAGTCTTTTTACAATTTAAAAATAATATTACAAAAGTAATTGATGGGATCTGTTAATCAGAGTTGTTCTATTTACTCATTGAGTCTGTTTACATCCACACCAATACTCTGATTATTATCCGATTTATGGAGTTAGATTATTATTGATCATGGAAACAGTATAATCTGACCTGTTTTACCAGATAACAACAGTAATCTGATTATAATAAATCAGATTAACACACCTGAATTCGTCCCCAATACTCCCATGTCTTCATGCATGTACAGGTTAATCTGATTTATTTAGTTCTGTTACATCTGAACATGTGGAAAAACTATTAAATCATAGAAAACAGAAGTGATGTAGTCAAACATGAGGTAAAGACAATAACAGGAAGTTTGAGTCTACCATCACTATGTACATATGAACTCCTGACTGGAGCATCTAAAGCAGGGTTTTCCAATTATCACATTTATTAAGTGCATGTAAACATGTTAGATCTGATAATTACAATTAATAAAAAAGTTTTTAATCACATTGGATTTGTATATTTCAGGTACCCTGTTGATGAAACAGGTTCTGTTAAATAACCCCCTAAAAAAGTAGATATTGTGTATGATGATTTACTGAAACAAAACTGGATACGCAGACTGGGTTATGTTAAAGATATGGTGTATGGAACAAAGATATGGGACATCAACAAATTGAAGCCAAAAATCACTGATGTCGTTGATGAAGCTATGATACAGTCAACATGGCAACAAATCCAGTAACGTCTGGATGGGCTTCTGCAACTAATGGTCCCATTTAGAGGTGAATTAAAGGAGGCAAAAAAAAAACCAACAACTTCCAAATCTACTTTTCATTTTGGAATAATTTCCACAGATTTGTCTATTCATTTGCTTTAGTAATAAATGTGTTAAATTATAAAGAGACTTCATGGACACCCTGTAGGTAACAAAGGATTTAGAACAAAAATCACATAAACTAGAGTTAAGCTAAATTTTGTTCAAAGCAGAGAATGTGATTTGATTAGACTGTCAACAGACAGAGGTTGAATTAGGGACAGTGAGGACTAAACGTCTGCTCTTCAGCAGCTCTTTAACCAACTGCCAAAGACACTTTTGTCAATAAAAAACTCCAGCTGCTCCAGTTCAGTTCTTTCTGCAGTTGTACTCACTCACCACTTGAAAGCATCAGCATGTGATTGTCTAATGCACATTCAAGGAGGGGCTACAGCTTCAGATTACATATTGATCCAAAGGCGAGTGGTAAACAGGAAAAAAGACAATTACACCATTGAAATATACTATTAAGCCTGCTAATTCAGGACCTACAATGGCAGAATAGAGTTTATTAAAAACTAATATACACTCTATAAACTTACTTTTAAATGATAATTTTAATGTGGACAGAGACATTTATCTTTTCTTGGACTTGCCTTTATTCTGGAGATTCTAGAATATGATTCTAATGAAAGATCATGCATGCAACAACTCCACTACAAAGAGCAATGAATAATAAAAACCCATTCAGTGCAAGGAGATCATACTATTATCATGCATCATAGGTCACTAACACCAACAACATCCTGGTAAACACAGAGTATAGGATTACCACATACAAAGTAATTTCTTAGAACTATTTTCCAAGCTGGAATTGCTGCAGAAATATGAAATAAACAAATAAATAAATGGATATACCATGCAAAACATTGTAAGAGGCTGTACGAAATCTAATTAAAACTAATGACCTCAATGTTCATTCCGGATTGTGAGAACACATGGATTGATACTATGATTTTTTTCTATTATATTACTATATCATTCAAATGGACCAGTGTATTGATTGATACGAGTCATTGTTCACTACAGGCATCCACCGGCGGAACACGGATGGATGGGTGCCAATGCACTAAACCGACACATTTATGAATGAAATATTCATCCTATACCAAAATGAAGGTTTGCTGTTTTCTATAAGTACATCTGAGTGTAAAATAAACACCTGGTTTTGACCCGGGTTGCATACGTGCACCCTGAACGTGGACTGCACCCACAGCCTGTCATCCTCTGGGTTAGCACACATCTGCAGCTTAACCCATCATTTAATCACTCAACCAGTTCCACCTTCACTTTGCTCAGTTTGGGAGTGACCGACTTATTAACTAGCTGGATCTCGTTAGTTACCAGTGACACAAAACGTCATTAACTACCGCTAGCTAACTTAGCAACAACAGTGACAGTTGCTACGCTAGCACGTTAACCCGCTCATTCTAGTTCAATCCGAATCTGCACAAACATTCGCGCTATCAGTAAATGAAAACGCGCAGTACAAAGGTTTTTCAGCATACCGTTATGTGTATTTTAGGAAATGCGGTGCAGAAAATACCCACAGCAGGGGCTTATTGTTAGCTAGTGGTCGCTAACCACCGCCGTTAGCCGCTTAGAAACAAGGCTGTGGGCTAACCTTCCATCCGCGCCAACACAACCAGGCCTAACAACGCAGTTTACAACGACAGCTGCAGACACACAACAACCCGGAACGGCAGCCCACAGCCAAATACATGTCTCAGCAATAAGGTAAGATATCATTTTATATAGCTGAGATACCTGTTTGTGTTTCTAGGAGACAATGCGATGCTGGCTGTCCAGTTAGATGGAGGCGATAATGGGATCAGTACGGAGGAGCCCAGCGGAGCTTTATACAAGCGACGTCACTGTCATCCAGAGTACGCATCGCAACTTCCTGTTAAAATAAACGTCGACGGCGACAAGGTTGTTCCAGTTTTGAAACTATGCATATAAAATATAAAAAAACCCATGGTAGTAAAACTTTAAAGTCAATACATATTACTGGGTAAATTCTCACTCATTTAAATACGATTCTGTGCCTTTAATGTACATTATTTTAGACTGAAGTGAAAAGCATTTCCGGTCTGGTCGCTCCTTCCGGTTTTGAACTTGTTGCATCTTTTTGAAATTCCTCCAAGGGCGGAGAGACAGAGGGAGGGGCGGAGACACGGCCACCACCCTGACTACATCACTCCGCTGCTGAATTATACATGTTTAAAAGAAAATATCGGTGAAGGAGAAGGTGAACCCGGACCGGAAACACACCAGTACACACCACATACTGCTATCCTCTCAACTGAACACAATTACGTTTTACAAATTAGAAATCGTCTAATTAGCTTCCTTATTCGACAGTACGCTCTAATCTGATTGGCTGTATTTGAACTAAACTCTTCCCTCAAATGGTGAAAGCCATTCGCTGATTGGTCCATTCCGGGTGCTGCTTAGAACAGAGAATTTGATTGACTGCGTTGAAACGTAGCCCCGCCCCATCAGTGAAAGTTTTTTTTTCTTATTGGATAGTTTCATATGTTGTATTTAAATACACACAGTTTGACTGGATGTAGGTTATTTATGCAATGTACAGTATTTGTTCTACTTTTAACATAATGTGTTTGTTACATGTATTTTCTTATACTCAAACCCAACAAAAACATACCATTCACACACTATTTGTTTAGAAAAGAATAGAATAGAATAGAATAGAATAGAATAGAAGATACTTTATTCATCTCCATGTGGGAAATTCAAGGTATCCAGCAGCTCACACATAAAGTTCACAAGTGCAGCACAATCACAACAACATAAGTATGTGAGGGTATATATATATATATATATATATATATATATATATATATATATATATATATATATATATATATATATATGTGTGTGTGTGTGTGTGTGTGTGTGTGTGTCCAGATATATATATATATATATATATATATATATATATATATATATATATACATACATGGGCTGCATATTACAGTAAAAGCGAGAACAACATAACAAAATATTAAAATGAAATAAGTAAAAACAGACAAGTTGGTGACGTTCTGTAAGATAAGACATTTTCAGACGTATGGTTATATGTTTATTTTAGATGTCTCATGTTTTACCTACATTTAATGTGATGTTCTCTGCATTTTTAATGGCCCCTCTGGGATGAATAAAGCTGAATTGAATTGAATTCCAATATTAATACAAATAATTATACAATATGCAGACATATGCAGACCAGAAGAATAAATAACTGTAGACTTTCTTTTTAAGTTTCTGGAACATCCTCAGAGATAGAGTGTAAAAGTTCATACTTTGTTTCAAGGACAGTTGTAATTTAACACTTATATTGAAAAGAGTAATAACCTCTTTATTACCATATTCAAACACTGTGTTTAACATTGTGTGGCAGATTTTACAGATCTTTTTCTCTCCAAATTTTAGAGAAATGCTTGAACGTTGCTTTCACAAAGTAGTAGTTTATTAGATCAAACTTTAAGGTGAAGTTTTTTTGAAAAGGTCATTTATACTGTGTCCTATTGTTCCTGCTGATATGATATGACAGACAAACAAACAAACAAACAAACAAACAAATAAATAAATACCGTATTTAAAACTCACCTGCGGAACCCTTGTATCTGTCTGTTGTTCCGGGTGGTGTTTAACTGACGTAACTCACAACATCCGGTCGTTTCCATGGGAGCCACCATGTCAGAACCGGCCAGTTCTACGTTTTCAGGCTAAATGTCTAAGCCAAATTTAACATACTGTAGTAAATTATGTACAAAGCTAGCTAGAAATCAAAAACCCACTATATATCTCTAATTTATTATCGCTAAATTGAACGTAATTTCGTGGAATGACGAACAGAATGAGCCGTTTTAATTCCACTGTCCCCGTTGATGAGTATCTCGGTAGGTTCTGTTAGCTCGGTTAGCTAGGTTAGCTAAGTGTAAACCTCTACCGGTTAGCTGTACAATGTTATTAACACTTTTACGTTGTTCTGTGTGGGGCATTTTTCATGCAGGTATTGTAATTTAAGATTATTCGGCGTGGCACTCACTAGTAGATACCTACATTAAAATAGGAGACATAAATGTGGAGTACACAGTCTTAACTACAACTTAATAAACGTAATATCACTGTCTACAGGGCTTTTTTTTATTAGAAATGATCTGCCTCAGAGACTAATTGCGTTAAAAAATACTTTAATCAGATGAATGGAATTCAAATGTCCAAAGGGCTTTTTTGCTGAATTTTTCACTGTATATGATAAAGTGTTATTTCACATATATGTTCGATTTTTGGTCTTTTTGATGATTTTTTTCCTAAGGTTTTGATTATTCTCATTAATTTCCCCCATTTTCAATCATTTAATGAATATTTTATTCACTTTTGTTCGTTTTTTTATTATTATTTTCATCAGTTTGCTTATTATTCTCTTCATTATTTATTTATTTTCTTTATTGTCTTCATTTTTGTTCATTTTAATAATTATTTCCCCTTTTTATTTTCTTGATTTTTCTCTTTATTTTATTCATTATTTCATTCACTTTTGTTCATTTTGTTTTGTTTTTGTAAACAATAATGTCGATGAAAGTAATAACATACTTGTAATTCACTGCTCTACAATTATTATTGTTTTTTTTTTTTTTTTTTTTTTTTATTATAAATGATATGCATCAGATTAAATGTGTTAAATCTAATACTTTAATAAGATGAACTGAAAATAAATGACCAAAGTGCTGTTTATCTGATGTTTTCAATGAATATGATAAAGTGTTATTCCACATATATTGGTTTATTTATCCAGTAGATTTGTTGTAATTTACAGACAGTGTTTTCCTTTGGACTCAAACCCATTCTATCATTAATTCACACTGTTTGACATTTAGACATAGACTGTATCTGTGAAACTACAGACAGCATTTGGACTGAATTAATATATGTGACTCAGACTTGGTAAAGTTTCTATTTTGTTGTGTTCCAGCGGACAGTAATGTGATGTTCTACCTGAGTGATGCAGTGACGCAGCTGTTGGAACATAAAGAGGAGTACACTCAGTTCGGAGTGATCCGATACCTCGCTGAATAGTAGGTTAACACTCATTACAAAGATCTACAGAGGCGGAAGATGTTTTACATGCATCTGAAGTGAATATTTTGTATTTTTATTGGCCCTTTTTAAACTAAAAAGGGTCCTGAGTCACCACAAAGCACAGAAGTTACTCTACACTTACTATTGTACATAGATTTATATATACACTTTATATTCTATTATAGTTTATTCTTTATACTAACTATTTATTCTTAATCTGTTTTTGCCTCTTTTTTAAAAAAAAAAAAAAGCATAAAATGTATGGCTTTTTAATAACAAGGTGAGAGAAAAACTGTGTATCCATTCTCTGTATGTCCTGTGTATCTAGTGAATTGACAATAAAAAATCTGAGAATCTTGAATGTTTGAATAACACAACAATGGCTCTGTTTCCATTTGGTCACCTCAGGAGGTTATTCCATTTAACCAGTATGCAACTGAAACTGATGCATATAAATAGGATGCGGCCATTTTTATAAAAAAAAAAAAAAAAAAGAAAAAAAAAAAAGAAAGAAAATACTCCTGTGTGTTCCCTGACTTAATGAGCCACAGTGTGTCCAAAAAAAGGCACAAGGTATCATAACCAACACACTCTGTCTGGTAAAGGTTCATACTGTTTTACACACATAATTATTGTAGGTAATTCATTTATCAGACGGGGGAAGTTGTTTGTTTACCTGCTTTACTAGTTTAGAAGTCTACAGGAAGTAGCTGAAACTAGTAAAGCAGGTAAACAAACAACTTCCCCTGTCTGATAAATGAATTACCTACAACCAACACACTCTGTCTTTCCAGAAATACTACACTGTACCTGTTAAATATTCCAACTTGGGGACAACCCCAAAATATTTATAGAAGCCATAATTTGCACAGTTGTCTGATTTGATCAAAGTTAGACCACAGACATTAACCTAGTGTATATGTAATGTTTTTCATTGTCGTACCATGTTCAGTTTCAGCAGCGTGAAGAACAGTAACCACGTCCTCTTCAGAGAGTTTAACTATGTCAAAGCCACTCCTCATAACCGAGCCTCCTTCATCAGAGTCTTCTGGAGATGTTACAGACAGATCGGCAAGAGTGGAGGTGAGTGATTCACAGATCTTGTCAGCCCAGGACGCAGTGGCTGATGGGAAATCACACTGAAACACTGTAAATGCACGAGCCTCCTTTGGTTCAGACACACACGATCAATAATGAACTGGATCAATGATGTAACAATAGTATCCCTCCATATCATATCAGTTTAATCATCATGTGTATTTGTATTGTAAATGTGTAAATAATATGTATGAACTGTCTTATATTTCCTGTTTCACTCTTGAGTCTTTCTGACGGATTTTCTGCACTTTGTTTTCTGTATTTTGCTGAAATCGTTTCCCCTCATTGGGATTAGTAAAGTCCTCTTATCTTATCTTATCTTATCTTATCTTATCTTATCTTATCTTATCTTATCTTATCTTATCCTAGTCTTGGCTTATCTTAATCTGATCTGACCTTATCTTATTTTATCTAAATCTTGTTTTATCTTAATGTTATCTTAATCTCAACTCATCTCATTTTATTTTATCTAATCTTATCGTAATCTTAACTCATCTTAGTTTATCTTATCTTGTCTCATCTAAATCTCAACTCATCTTATCTTATCTTATGGTGTTTGTTATTGTATTGCAGATTTGCTGTCAATGCTGGAGTACCGGTCTCTGCTGCAGTTACTGTGTCCTGACTTCCCAGTGGAGATGGTTCAGAGTGCATCCAGGTCAGTAAACTATGACACACAGAACACACCACAGATACAGTCGATTCATCACAGGAACTCGTGTTAAAAACTTGTAATAAATTTATGCTGTTTTTGCAACAAAAGGGTCCAAAAATGTCTTTTTGCTAAGTCTTTTGCACCTTTTTTCTGGCCAGTAATTCTCATTAATTATATGTAATAAATACTTAAAACAGTGTGCTAAAACTAAGAAAAAATGTTCCATCTCTCTCTCACCGACTACACTGCTGTTCTCTGCTCCACCCAGTTTCATCCCTCCCCCTCAGCCAATGCAGACCTCTACCCTAATGTGTTATAGACCAATAGAAAGAACCTAATCTCAGCTCAAAGATGTCAGTTGGATTTTGTCAATAACTCAAACGGTTCTGGAGTTACAGTCATTTGAATAACAGTGGCACCGGAGATGCAGTCGTCTAAAAAGGGTTGAAGAGATGGTTCAGGTTGTGTACAATGTGGAAACACTTTTAGGAAAGTTCAGACCACTCTCAGGAACAAATGAAAGAGGTGAAAAAAATTAGAACAATTAACAACATGCACAGAGATGATGACAGGATGTGTTAAACCACAACTGACATTTCACTGTGAAAGTAAAACAAACTCAACCGAATTTATGAAGTTATAGCAGCAAAACAACAAAAAAAACAAACTCTAAACCTGAAACCTCCAGGGCAGAAAATACTACACAAAAATACTACATAAAAGTCCCTGTAAAACAACTCAAATAAATGATCAGTGCTGTTATATTTGTATTTAATAACAGGATCTGTACTGTTCCTCTGAAAGCAGATCAGCTGATTAGCCCCGCCCACATGCAATGGTTTGATTGGAGGCTAACTGTCTCCTAACTCTCATCCTATAGAATTGTTCTGATGGACGACGCCATCGACTGTCTGATGTCTTTCTCTGATTTCCTGTACGCCTTCCAGCTGCAGTTCTACTACCAAGGTACTGGTACTGCAGTGGGTTCTATCTGTACAAATACTCCTGGTACTGCAGTGGGTTCTATGTGTATAAATACTCCAGGTACTGCAGTGGGTTCTATGCGTACAAATACTCCTGGTACTGCAGTGGGTTCTATGTGTATAAATACTCCTGGTGCTGCAGTGGGTTCTATCTGTACAAATACTCCTGGTACTGCATTGGGTTCTATCTGTATAAATACTCCTGGTACTGCAGTGGGTTCTATCTGTATAAATACTCCTGGTACTGCAGTGGGTTCTGTCTGTACAAATACTCCTGGTTCTGGACTAAACCACATGGTCTAAAACAGGAAGTGTCCGTCCATTTCAGAGTTCCTGGACAGTGTCCTGCTCATCTACCAGGACCTGTTGGCAGGTAAAAGCCCCAACACCGTCATCGTCCCCACGTCCACGTCCATCGAGCAGCTGCCGTCGGTCGCTGCAGAGGAGACGGACCGAGAGCAGGACGGGGTGGACACGCCCACTCTGGCCCAGTGTGTGGACGCTCTGTGCGACCGCTTCAAACACAGGTAATGACCACATCGGGGGGCGGGGGTCTGGGGTTCAGTCCAGGACTGGGGTTCTGGTCTGTGGTTCAGTCCAGGTCTGGCGTTCTGGTCTGTGGTTCATTCCGGGTCTGTTTGTGTCCAGTTTCCCCCCCAGGGCCTGTATGAGGGACATCCTGGAACAGTCGGACAAAGTGTCGTACTACAGCTTCCTCATGAGCCTGGCCAAGCACGAAACTGTCAATCAAACCATTGGTACATGATGCACCACAACACAGACGTTCAGGTTCCACATTCCGACCCATGTGATCTAAAGTAAAATAATAACATCATGACCTAGAATAATGACAAATACAAATAGTTCCAATGGTTTATAGTGAACAAAGTAAAATTGAATTATGAAAATGTTTTCATCTTCAAACTTCCTCAAACTTCCAACTATCCTTTAAAAAAACAACATCCAGAGCTTTAAGGAACTTAGGACAGATTTCATCCAGGTCTCGATAACCCTGATCAGGGTGAAGGAAACTGGGCTCTTTGTTTGTTCATCCATATGGGTCGGGAATGGCACTTGGTCTGACCTGTCACCTGGGCCCAGTTTGCCTTTGGAGACTCTACCAGGAGCTAGACGCCCCCGACAACAGAGGTCCTAGGATCATTCAGGCACTCAGACCCCTTAAACCCCTTAAACCCCTCCACCACGGTAAGGGGACGATTCAAAGAAAATTAGTAGTCATTATTTGTAGGTTATTCTGTTATTATTTTACTGGTTCTGATCCACTTTAGATAATATTGGTCTGAATGTTGAACCTGAATTAAACTGATTTTAACACCATTAACTGTGAAAAATGTTTTATAAATGTTTAGATGTTTATTTGTATTATCTGCTGTCGGTTCGATCCATGATCAGTTTGTTTCTGGAGGAGAGCTAGAAAAACTTTTCTTCTTCCGTTCCTGCTATAGTTTATAAATTATATTATATTATATTATATATTTTCTGTTATATGTTGTATTGTATTCATTCTAATCCTTCTGCTGTCCATCTGTCATATGTTGTAGGAGTTTTACCCACTAAGGCTGAGCTGCTGATCGACCCTGAGATGGACCAGGAACTGGACAAACTGTGAGTGGACACACACCGTCCACACACACACACACACACACACACACCTGTACGGAGTCATACCAACTATGTGTGTGTATTCCAGTATCGCCCAGATCTCGGTGAGTCCGGGCAGTAACAGCAGTGGCAGTGCCGTGGGGGGGGCACTGAAAGAGGTCCAGAGGAAGGCCTCCCCCAGGAGGAACATCCACCACCGCCGGAGGATGGAGGTGGAGAGCGACGGCTCCACCGAGGAGACCGACTCCTCTGAGAACTGACCCAGTACCGGTTCACCTCCAGTATCTGGACCAGAACACCACGACAGGACCCAGTACCGGTTCACCTCCAGTATCTGGACCAGAACACCACGACAGGACCCAGCACCGGTTCACCTCCAGTATCTGGACCAGAACATAAAGCCAGGACCTGGTACTGGTTCATGTCCAGTGCCTGGACCAGAACACGAGACTAGGACCTGGTGCTAGTTCACGTCCAGTATCTGGATCAGAACACGAGGCTAGGACCTGGTGCTGGTTCACATCCAGTATCTGGACCAGAACACCACACCAGGACCCTGTACTGGTTCACCTCCAGTATCTGAACCAGAACATGAGGCCAGGGCTTGGTACCGGTTCACCTCTGGACCAGACCACCACACCAGAACCCGTTAACATCACTGTCTGATTGTTCCTTTTGTCTTTTATTCACACTACAAAGAGTTAAAAACATGAATGAATGTCCTGTGGTTTAGTTAATTTAACACTGGAGATTAACAGCAGTTTATTATTACACTGTGGAAACTGGAAGGATTTAGATTAGATTAAATTAGACTAAATTAGATTAAATTAGATGAACTAGAACTTTATTGATCCCTCATTGAAACTAAGGTTCAGTAGCAGAACAATATTAAATGTACAGATATAAGAATTAAAAAATAAAAAAAGACATAAGAAAATAATAATTACTCTAAACTATAAAAAACAGTATTAAAAGCTGGCTATTGTACATTACAAATACTATTAATAATAATAATAATTAAAGATAAGAAAATGAAAATTACACTGGTCTGTTGTATATTGATATTTGTTCTTTTCCTTTATAGATGATACAGACTATTATAATAACGATGGTTCATGTGTCAGTGTGTGATGGATTTACCTGCTGAGTTTCTGTTTTCCTCTTATTTGACTGTTTACACAATGATTCTCCAGCCAATAACAGCGTCACAGCGAAAACAGGCAGAATGATGTAAAAACAAAAAAAAGCCACTGGTTTTACAGCATGTCCACTAAGTCATCAAAACAGTCAACAAAAAATTTATACAGTTAATGAAATGGGGGAAAAATGAATCAAATAATCAGGAAAATGAATAAAATAGTCAAGAAAATTTAGTAAATGAATGAAATCAATTATTGCTTTTCTGTTTCTTATAATTTATTCATCATTGTTCAAAACAAAACTTCATTTAATGCAAACAGGTGTTTTACTGATAAACAACATTAATGGTATTTAATAGTGTTTATGAAGAGGATTAAAAAACACTGATGTCAGTTTACTGATTTAAATATAAAATTAGGATGAATTTGTTTGTGGAAAGAACATATGACAGATATTCTCATGTTTGTGACTAAATACTTTATTTTCTGTACAGTTTTACTGCATTCCTTTATTTTTTTTATTTATTCACATGACAGTCTGAATTTATTAATGTATAATGTGTGTGAAGACGCTTCCTGACACTGTGAATAATTAAGATGGAACTATGAAATCTGCTGCATCATTTAATAAATTAATGTATTAAAGGTAATTATTGATCTCACTGTAAACTTTTAAGCATGTCATGTCTTTCCAGTTCTAAGTTTTCTGGGGAAACTTGAAGCACAGAAGTAGAATTCAGACTCCATCCACCGTCTCAGTGGAATGTAGTTACTGATGGCCACCACTGGAGGGAACTGTACTGTTAAGGGAAGTAGAAAAGGAAGAGTCTAATAGTGAAGAATGATGTCATAATACTGTAAAAGTCATTTTTAGGTCCAACAGTGGAGCCTGTATGACGGTTTATAATTTACATTAGACAAAGTAACAATAAAACTGTTTTAATGCGATAACTGTTTTTGTCTTCAGTCATTTAATTATTAGACATTTTAAATAAGATGAAACGATCAACATGAAGCAAAAATGAAGAGAAAACAAATCAACAAAATGAATAAAATAATCATCAGGTTGAACAGAAACATCAGCAAATAGAAAATGAAGAAATTAAGATTACAAACAAACAAAAAAATAATAATTGAACATAAATGACCAAAATAATCATGTCAGATGTTTCTGTTGGTGCTGTTTCTTGTCATGGAGTCAAAGGTCACAGTAAATAGTGACTTTAATCTGTACAACACATTTTGTTCAGTCTTTTGTGTCTTTTAAGGCTCTTCACATATTTACTGTATTTTCTTGTTGTATGTAAATAAAATTAGAAGTAAGTATGAACATTTAACCCTGAAGAACATCAGATGAAGGTGGATCTGACTCTTATAATAAATGTTAAATACTGAAGTTTATCATTATCCATATTTACTTTACATATATAAAAGAAACATTTAGTTAGTTTCTCTATTGTTTCTTTTCTATTTCTATCAAACTTTAGGCTGCATTAAGTTCATTTTTGGTCTTTTTTTTGCGGGCGGGGGGGGGGGGGGGGGGAGTCAAAAATACAGTTACATCAATAATTTGTATAATCTTTTTTATCCATTTTTTTACTGACTGTATTTTTTTTATGCTTGCGACATATGGAAATTAATGATTATGAGGAAACCCATGGGGCTGAAAATGCAAGCGTGGAAATGATCAAAATAGGTCAGAGTTTCATGACCAAACCCAGAGATACTGATAAGATCTGACTTTTGTCTGTTCTGTACATTTACATAAAGGGATAAACTGACTCATGATGCATTCACTGTCTAGAGGAAAAAACAGTAAAACAAAGGTTGGTGTTTTTGTTAACCTCAGAGCATAATTACCTAAGTCATATTTTTCTAACCTCACCAGCCAGGTGGTTTTCTCAGTGTATTCAATACTGAGAAAACAGTCTGGAATCGGGCTGATCACTGTGAAATATGCACGATCTATTCTATACCGACCAATTATAGGTCTGGGGGGGCGGGTGTTTCGCAATGCGTCATATGCACCGACTTATTTTGTCGCGAGTCAAAGTCAGTTTCAAGTCCATAAATCTCTTTCCAACTGTTGTTGGTTGTTTACTTGATTTAAAAATAAGGATTGAATTACAGATTATTATGTTTTGCACCTGCTTTTTATCTGTTTTTAATGTGTTTGGTTTCTGTTTTTATCTGCTGTATTTAAAGCAGTGTTTTTCAACCTTGGGGTTGGGACCCCACATGGGGTCACTTGGAATTCAGATAGGGTCGCCTGAAATTTCTAGTAATTGATAAAAAACTAAAAAAAAAAAACCTTACTAGTAAAAAATATATGGTGAGTTGAGACATCACAATACATAAAATACATGACAAACTGTGAAGCTGAAACTGAAGCATTGTGGTTCTGTTTATCTGTCAAATGTTCATTGTGGTCGGTTTCAGATGCTGCAGCTCTTTCATAATTCATAGTTTGAGTTCTTGTTTGTTCAGTATTAATTGTCAGTCTTGTAAATCCAAGCTGGACTGACTGTACATATCCTGACCAAGGAAAATAAAATTCTCATTTTGTGCAGTAATCTACACCTGGATTTACTGCCTCCGCTCATAATAATATACATTATATAGACTAAATTGTCAGCTAAAATTAATGTTTATTTGCAACATAGTACAGCAAACTATTACATGATCAAAAACAAATTAATTTCAGCAACAAAAAAAAAAGTCTCCATTTTGAATGTCTGGGGTCGCCAGAAATGTGTGATGTTAAAATGGGGTCACGAGCCAAAAAAGGTCGGACACCATTGATTGAGACACCACTGTCTTTGAGTTCCATGAAAAGTGCTATACAAATAAAACGTATTGTTATTATCACTATTATCAGATTACACCCTGTATTCTCAAGTTTCTCTGACAAAAGCAACAGCAATCACATCCATCTTAACTGTGATTGGTTTACTTGGTGCCTTTTAGTCCCGCCTTCATATTTGGATTCAAGCCCCGCGATTCCAGACGGATTTCTCATTAAGAAAGACGGATGGCTAACCAGGCTAATATTTTTCTGCCATATTGCGATATCTGTGTTACTTTACTCTCTGAACACTGCAGGGACCTCTCTGTGTGGAGTTTGCATGTTCTCCTCATGTTTGCGTGGGTTCTCTCTGGGTCCTCTGACTTCCTCCCACCATCCAAACACATGCACTGATTGGTTAATTGACTCTCTGCACAGCCCCACTACTTCCTGAATTTCAGGTGGGTCCTTTATTTGCTGTCTTTCATTATTGGACACACTGATTAATCCAGGTGTGCCTGCTACTTCTTCTTGTGACTACTGATTAATTAGGCACACCCGGATTAATCAGTGTGTCCATTAATGAAAGACAGGAAATAAAGGACCCACCTGAAGTTCAGGAAGTAGTGGGGCTGTGTATAGAGTCCATTGGTTCATCTAAAACCGCCCCTCGGTGTGAATGGTAGGCTACGTTCAGACTGCAGGCAAATGTCGCCCGAATCCGATTTTTTTTTGTCCATATGTGACCTGTATCCAAGGTTATTATCGTTAACGAAAACTAAAGAAATGACGAAAACTAGCGAAATGACAAAAACTAGAATTGAAAAAACATTTTTGTTAACTGAAATAAATAAAAACTACAATTAAAAGAAAAAAACGATATCTAACTGAAACTGTATTGTGTGTTTACAAAACTAACTAAAACGTATAAAAATGATGGATAAAATTCCCTTCATTTTCATCTTTGGCAATGTCAGATTGATATGAAATCGATTTATTTCGCTCTAGCAATTTTAGCTAGCGGCACCATACGACACTTCACGGTCCGTCACTTCTCGTCACTTGTGGTTTCCAGTCGTCTTCTGGTCCCCACTCTACCTGGAAACATGGAGACTAAAGCTGGGAGAAAGCAGCAGAGTCCTGTACAGGATTTATTTAAATACGACGGCAAAGAAGATAAAAGATACGACAAAACTAAAATTGATACTAAAACTAAGCATTTAGAAAAAAATGAAAACTAATAAAAAAACTAGCAAACCTGCTCTAAAAATGAATTAAAACTAACTTAATTAGAGAAAAAAAAGTCAAAACTAAATAAAACTAAACTATAATGAAAAATCCAAAACTATTAGAACCTTGCCTGTATCCGATCTGTTAAAGACCATTTGAACAGCACTAATCCGACCCAGGACACTTTCATATGTGGTCCCAAACCCGATACGTATCTGATATTTTAGGCAGAACAAATCAGTTACAGCGAACTGAAACAGGTCTTCTGATTTGTATCAGACAGCTATTGTTTGGTGAATGAGTATAAATGTATAGCACTTATTTTGTTTGTTTATTTATTTTTTATTGCATTGGGCTGTTGTATTATATGTCCCATTTGTGAGTGTGTGTTTGTGGGCATGAATGGTGTAAGATTAATGTAAATAATTTAAATTGTATTGTAATGGAGAGGAGACCCCAGGAAGAATAGCAATTGATGTTTCAGTTGCTAATGCTAATATTCTTATGCTGCGTTCCAGGTAACTTGTAACTTGTGTTTTTCCAACCTTCTACCAGTGAAAATGCACTGGAATGGCAGTCAAACCTGTGACTTCCCACCCGTGAACTCGTACTAGATCGATGTACTCCCAGTAACGAATTCTGACGTCACGTAGCAATGGCGCCCCCCCATGGATGCGGTGTTTATGCAAATTGTTTATTAAAACAAGGTATTGCTCTGACATTATTTATCTGCAAATGTTCTGTATAATCAGCAGCTACTCCAGCATTCGCTAGTTTTCAGTCCATTGAGTGCAAGAATAAATTAATATGAAATACGAATCTAAATATACAAATAACACAACATAAAAGGTAGAACAGTTTCTCTTGCCTTATGCGCCATTTTTACTCTTCTGTTTCCCTCAAATAAGCAAAGAGTGAACACCTTTGGGGATAGAAATGATTGTAAATGAGCATAACGTACTGTCCACCATGCTAGTTTGTTTACATCTAACTCCCACAGTTCCTTGCGCTTAGGCAGTTTGGCGTGACTTGCCTGGAACGTTACAAAGTCATGAGTCGTGGTTTGAAGTCGTGACTTACGGGCTCAAAAAACAGCCTGGAACGCAGCACAAATTAATGAAATGAAATATGTTGCAATGAGGCTTCAGTCTGAATGGCCAGGTCGCATTTATCCAGCCTTTACGTCACTGAAATGCGACAGGAGTGTTACTTCTGTAAACACAGTACATGCCTACAGGGTCACCTGTTCCATCAGGACCTCTTTTGCGCATGTGGGTTACTTCAGGGTTGTATTCAGTTCATACTCAAAACTGATAGAAGTCGCATTTAATGTGTAATATGAACATGCATACAAAAAATAACTAAACAAATTATGCATTAGTACCTGCGGTCTGAACGTAGCCTTAGAGTGATTGGTTGTTGGTCTCTATATGTCGACCCTGTGATGAACTGGCGACTCGTCCAGGGTGAACCCCGCCTTCGCCCATAAGTAGCTGGGATAGGCTCCAGGACCCCCCGACCCTGGTGAGGATAAAGCAGGTTCAGAAGATGAATGGATGGATGGATGAATGAATGAATGAATAGTTATGACCTGAAAAAAATAGGACATAGGAAATTATCATCATCCATCTGTCCGTCCACCCACCTACCATCCATCCATCCATCCATCCATCCATCCATCCATCCATCCATGTGGTTCAGTCATATCATTAGTTTTTATTCTTAATCTTTCATTTTTCTGATCTTCTACAGATGTAAAACATGTACAGTATTTCCATCCATCTAAACACCAACGTGTCATCAACCTCCTCTGACCTTTCCATTTCCTCTACATACAGACAGATGAACTGATAAAACTCTATTCTGACTCTTCCGTTTTCTGTGGTTCATACATTTGCATGTTCACAACCAGCTGGTGGACTGTCCCTTCCACTTCTTACCTCCAAACCTCGACAGCAGCGCTCTGGAAAGACGAGGAGGTGGAGGGGATTTTCTCTGACGTCGTCCTCATTTCAAATCCACCATGGACAGGATTTATACCTGGGACTCAGAGCTGGAGGACACAACAACACAAGAAGAAGAAGTAGAAGACCAGAACGTCCTCACTACAGCATCATGAAGTCCATCCTGTTGGTTCTGGGTTTACTACTGGTCTCCATCTGCTGCTGCAATGCCAGGCGTAAGTACTATCGCAATAAATTATGACAAATTAATTTTTTAAAAAATGGATAGGTAATAAGGGGGCAGTGAAGTGGTTTAAGAGTCATTTAGAAAATAATTTGTGAAGTAGGGTGAGGGACATGCTGTTGTTCATATATGGACATTGTATGTGGTATCCTCCAGGGATCAGTGTTGGGCCCAGAAGTATATTGATCATATTTCGTCACTTTTTTTTGTAACCTAAAACATCAAATACTCACTTTCTTGTTTTTTGTTTCCTGAAAAATCTGAAAAAAAATGTACGGAGGCAATTATTTTACGAAGGTGACAATCTATATAATAATAATAATAGCTTTATTTGTATAGCACCTTTAAAAACAAAGTTTACAAAGTGCTTTGACAGAGGGCACAACTGCAGGATACAAGAAGCAAGTAAAAACACTAAAACAGAAGCAACACAATAAGAGAGATGTGTACAACAAATGCAAAAATATGGCACTTCGAATAAATTAAGTGAATCAGAGTAAGGAGGGCAGGGATAATGTAACATGATGCTGTTAAATCAATGCAAAAAATGAAGAAATGCAATAAAACAACATCATGCATGAGAATATAAATTAATAATCACACAGGATAAAAATCAAATTTAAAAAATTAAAAATTAAAAAGGGACAGACACCACATAAAAGCAAGTCTATAAAAATGTGTTTAAAGAAGTGATTTAAAAAATATATGATTTATGTTTTATTATCTAATTATCTAAGTTACCTAAACTGGATACAGTTCAGTCATTCATTCCTTCATTCATCTTTGCAGCTAAAGCGGTGGGTTACAGTTCAATGCCTGTCGACTGCTGCTTCAGCTTCTCTTCACTCAGATTATCACTGAAACGGGTGAAGAGCATCAGCAGAACACACAGCGGCTGCGCCAAAGAGGGATTCATGTAAGTCCACAAATACTACTACTAATACTGCTACTACTACTACTACTACTACTAAAACTGGTACTAATACTACTAATACTTCTACTACTAAAACTGGTGCTAATACTACTACTACAGGGTGGGGAAGCAAAATTTACAATGAACGTTTAGTTGTTTTTTCTCAGCAGGCACTACGTAAATTGTTTTGAAACCAAACATATATTGATGTCATAATCATACCTAACACTATTATCCATACCTTTTCAGAAACTTTTGCCCATATGAGTAATCAGGAAAGCCAAAGTCAAAGAGTGTGTGATTTGCTGAATGCACTCGTCACACCAAAAGAGATTTTGCGATAAATCTGTCATTTCTGCGGTTCAGAACAGCATCGACAGTGAAGATCTTTTCATCTGATAAGATCGTTACAATGGAGGACTTTTTCTTGAACCATGTAATAATTTTCTTGCACCTTTCCAATCTCTTTTCCTGTTGTCAACAAGTGTTTTGGTGTTCTTGTGTAAGATTTTAACTTCAAATCATATTTTATTGCATTTCTAACGGTCTTGTTGTCTACCTCAAGCTCAATTGCCATTTTTCTCATGGATTTGGTTGGATCCTTTAGGATTTTGGATTTGAGAGCTTTAATAAAAGCTTTGGTACGTTTTTTGTTGCTTCCTCCACTTCCAGACTTTTTCGTAATAGTTTTGCTCATAGTCATTCTCTTCTTTCCATTATAAACAGTCTTTATGGACACTCCAACTGTTTTTGAAATCTCCTTTGGTGTGACGAGTGCATTCAGCAAATCACACACTCTTTGACGTTTGCTTTCCTGATTACTCATATGGGCAAAAGTTTCTGAAAAGGTATGGATAATAGTGTTAGGTATGATTATGACATCAATATATGTTTGGTTTCAAAACAATTGACGTAGTGCCTGCTGAGAAAAAACAACTAAATGTTCATTGTAAATTTTGCTTCCCCACCCTGTAAAACTGGTACTAATACTACTACTACTAAAACTACTACCAAAACTGGTACTAATACTACTAAAACTACTACCAAAACTGGTACTACTACTACTAATACTAGCACTACTACTAAAACTGGTACTACTACTACTACTACTACTACTACTAAAACTGGTACTACTACTACTACTAAAACTGGTACTAATACTACTAATACTAGTACTACTACTATTAAAACTGGTACTAATACTACTAATACTAGCACTACTACTAAAACTGGTACTACTACTACTACTACTACTACTACTACTACTACCACTAAAACTGGTACTACTACTACTACTACTACTACTACTAAAACTGGTACTAATACTAGTACTACTACTACTAAAACTGGTACTAATACTTGTACTACTACTAAAACTGGAACTAATACTACTAATACTACTAGTACTACTACTAAAACTGGTACTACAACTACTACTACTACAACTACTAAAACTGGTACTAATACAAGTACTACTACTACTAAAACTTGCACTAATACTACTAATACTAGTACTACTACTACTAAAACTGATATTAATACTACTAATACTAGTACTACTACTACTAAAACTGGTACTAATACTACTAATATGAGTACTACTACTACTAAGACTGGTACTAATACTACTAATACTAGTTGTAATACTACTGTACCTACTACTACCACTACTACTACTACCACTAATAGTACTACTACTGTTACTAATACTTGTATTACTACTTCAGCTACCACTACTGCTAGTACCAATGTGATGCTAACTAATGTAACTGATATGATGCTAACTGGTGGAACTGATGTGATGCTAATTGATGTAACTGACGTGATGTTAACTGATATACTGATATGATGCTAACTGATGTAACTGATGTGATGCTAACTGGCGTGATGCTAACTGATGTAACTTTTGTGATGCTAACTGATGTAACTGACGTGATCTGATATGATGCTAACTAATTTAACTGATGTGATTCTAATTGATGTAACTGATGTGATGCTAACTGATGTGATGCTAACTAGCATGATGCTAACTGATGTGCTGTGTTTGTCCAGAGTCCAGACGGTCAGGGGTCGACAGATCTGTTACAGTCAGACATTTCCATGGGCCGTTAGCGTCGACATGAAACTGAACAGCCCTGAAGGCAGCGGCCACCAGTCCTGAAAATGCATCATCAGCACATTAACAAGATGGTTATTTCACATCAGTACCTGTTTTTTGGCAGATATTCTTTATATTTTAATAAAGATCCCATACATGTCACATATAACCTGAATTTCCAGGAATAGTGACATATTTTCTAAAATGCAAATAAAATCTAAAATCTGTGACTTATATCTGTGTTTGATTGAACTTTCATTTACAACAATTCTACCTCTGTCTGTGGACTCTGTAGAAACTCTCTTAGTGGCTCTCTGGTGTTTTCAGACAGGGAGGGGTTAAATATGACTGATGGCTGTAATTACCCATAATTCCACTGCTCCACTGGCATCATTTCACCATGGTGGATGGAGGTTTATCTATTTTTAGTTTAATTCTTGTGATTAGGACTGAGTGGAAGGAGATATTGAACATTCTGCAGCTTTAAATCGTCAAAGTACGAGGAAAAAATGAACATTATGAGGCTGAGACACAGAAACACAGAGTTTGAACCTGGTTCTATTATTTATTTTATATTTATTCATTATTTGCCCAAGATCCTCCATTTTTATACATAGAGTTACTGTGTAAAAGTCAGATCTACCTTTATCTGGGTGGTTTTTCAGGGTTATGTATTCATACATATTTATTTTTTCTTAATTCTTTTTGCACACAGCCTTGACACAAACAGCACAAACAATTTGAAACATCTGACATGAGTTGAATCAAACCCAGTTGTTTTGTTCGTTGTTGTTTATTTTACAGATTTATATATATATATATATATATATATATATATATATATATATATATATATATACATATATGTATATGTATATATATATATATATATATATATATATATGTATATATAGTTCATTTTATTGATTATTTTATTATTTTGTTCAATTTGTTATTTCATTAATTTTGTGATTAATTTGTGAATTTTGTTTTTTTTTGGGGAGTATTTTGCTTATTCACTTGAACACTGCAATTTGTTGATTATTTTATAAATTTAGATTTTTTTCTGTTCATTTTTGCTTCTTGTTGATTATTTTTGTTCAGTTTGTTGATGGTATAAAATATTTTTAAAAATTAATGCTATAAATCTAGACCTTTTACACAGGACTGTATGTATGCATGTATGTATTTATTGTTATTAATAATAATAATAATAATAATAATAATAATAATAATAATAATAATAATAATAATAATAACAACGATGACGACGACGATAATAATAATAATATCAAATTTGAGCCTAAACCTTCTACAAACTGATGGAAAGACTTGTGACTGTGTTTCTCAGTTTGAAACTCTGTCCAACTTCCATCAGAACATCACTGATGTTTGTAAAACCTGTTGATCATCTGTGGACTCGTTTATCTCATGTCTGATCTGACCTCAGTTTGCAGATTCATGTTGCAGATGTGGAAGTGTCACTGATAACATCAAAACAGCATCTTCACATCTGCACCAACAGACACGAGCAGATCTGTGACCAACTGGAAACATCGACCCACTTTTACTGTAAACTTTTATCATATGACTCATTATACACGTTCAGAGGCTCTGTAGTTACCGTGGAAACACTGTCATCTTCTACAACATTGATTCACCAGTAAAACCCATGGAGTTGGATCAATGACAGTGGATGGACACACTGGGTTTATATGTAGGTTATTTATGAATTAAAATGAACAAAAACAAAAAAAAATTACAAAATAATGAATAATAAAAAAAAGCGAAATATTTGACTAAAATGAAAAAAAACAAACAAAAAAACAGAAACTGAACAAAATTGGAAAAAAAAATCACAATAGGCAATAAATGTAGAAAAATAAACTTAATGAGGATAAAATCAACAAAGAACAATAAAAAAAACAAGTAAATAAAAAAAAGTTTAAAAATGGACAAAATAAGTGCCATGATCAAAATATAGTTGTAGACACTTTTACGTTCAGTTAATGATAGATTTGACTGAAAGTCCCTTTTGTTTCAGTTTTCTGTTTTGATATAATAACCTTCGAATTTACTCTGAGCTTTAATGAACATCTACGTGATCAGTTAATTAAATATGGAAAAATACAAGATTTACACTGAAACATGTCAAATACAGAAGATAATATTAGAATAAATGGTCACTGAGAAAAGGTCAACTGTAGAGAAAAATGTATTTGGTAGTCGTCACAAAAACAGTTTTTAAATCTTTAAGGGTTAAATCAGTCTTCATGTTTTAAAGACGTACAATGATGCAAAATAAAAAAATAATGTATAATTCACCAGAAATACAGTAAAACTTAAACCTGTTTAGAAAATGTCAAAGAATATGATGGATTCATTAAACATGTGACTAAAAAAAGAAAATGGCCACAAAAAATGATAAATTAATGAAATGTAACTTAAGCGACAGTATCATCAGCATAAAAGGGTACTTTTTTTAATTAATGATTTGACTGAAAAAGTCAGTTTTTCTTAACTTTTTCTCTGTTTCAATATAATAACCTTTGAATTTACTGTGAGTTTTAATGAACATCTACATGATCAGTGAATTAAATATAGAAAAATGCAGGATTTACACTGAAAAATATTCAATAAGATAATAAATGGTAAGGAAAGTTAGATGTTTAGTGTGTTAATATGTAATATGACAGACTAAACATCAATATAAATGTTATGAATTTTTTTTTTTTACCTAACATGATTTTTGTGCCTTAATTAACTCCTAACTACTTGAGTAAACTACTTAACGTGGGTTTATTTCGGTCGTGAGCAGAATAACAGCTAACGTTACCTGTAAAATAAGGTTTCAGGTGAGACAGAAGGAAACAAACACGTTTGGTTAAAGCATAACCTTAACTTTAATATGAACCATGTACAGTTAGAGACCAGAAAACAGAAGAAAAGCAGAAAACTGTGGACATAGAAAAAAAGAAATATTACAAAAACAATCCACCTAAACTTATGTTACTTTAACTCGGAGTTACTGGAAACTCTGGCGACTTAAGGACCAAAGAATCACTTTAATTACCAGACATCGGATCGGTACCGGAGACACTGAACCCACCGGTACCGACCAGAAAAAACATGAACCCAAGTCAAATCATCATGAGTTCTGTTCTAAAGGTTAATCCTGGAACAGAGTAAAAGAACAAAAGCAGAACATAAAAGGCCACTGCGCCTCCAGTATGTACAGAATATACGCATGTCCGTCCAGAACCAACGCATACGGGTCATATTTAAGGTTCGTCCCTTTGACTGTAAACGCATCAGAAAGACAACAGGCAGTCAAACTCAAATAAAGGATTCATCTATGAGACGCTTTAAAAAACTACGGGATCCAAAGAGGCATTAGCCAACCAAATATATACCATAGTATCATCATCATCATTATATGAAAATAAAACATGACAACTCTGGGAAAGTTCTATTAAAACAGGGGTGTCAAACATAAGGCCCGTGGACTAAAACCAGGCCGCAAAAAAGTCCAATCTCTTTCATGAGGTGAACTAGTGAAATTGAAAAGTTACACTGAAAATATTAATGATCGATGATGTTAAAATTATTTTAGTTCAGGTTCCAGTCAGACCAATATAATTTAAAGTAAAATAATAATATAATAAATTAGAAATAATGACAATGACAAATATTTGTCTTTGTTCTACTATAAAAAAAGGAAAGTTACAAGACATCATTTACATTTATAAACTATCCTTTCACAAAAAATATGAATAACCTGAAATAAGAGAAAGTAGTGCAATTTTAATATAATTTTGTTCAAGTTTCTCAAGTTTTTGTGATTTTTTTGTGAATGTTTTGTTCTTGTTGTTGCGTAACTTCATCATATTTGTTGAATTTTTGTTTATTTCTGTTCGTTTTGTTTATATTCCTCTAATTTTTGTACAAGTTTTCCTCGTGTTGTTCTTTATTTTGTTCATATGTTTTTTTTCTGTTAAGCTTGTGTTATAATGTGTATAATGTGTGATAATTTCTCAAAATCATTAAATATTTAGTGTATTTGTAGATCCACTGTGATCTGTAAGTTGTGATGCACGTGTAAATGATAAACAGGCAGAATGTTGGTAAAATTACACTTTTTTTCTTAAGAAATTTCAGGTTATTCATGTTATTCACATTTTCATAATGTAATTTAATTTTCTGGACTGTAAAACAAAGAAAAACATTTGCATTTGTCAATATTTCTGTTGTTCTGTTATTATTTTACTTCAGATCATATTGATCTGTATGTGGAACCTGAACTAAAATGGTTTTAACGTCATTGATTGTTAATATCTTGTGTCATTTTTCATTTCACTAATCCGTCCCATGGACCGAATCACACCCTTTGATGTCTGTTTTTGGTCCACGGGCCGTATGTTTGACACCCCTGTATTAAAGGTATGAAGACACCACTTCCTGAATCCGCCGCTCGCTTTGGAAGCATTTACAGAATAAAACAAGAGTTTATGGCTGATGAGGTTTCGTTTTACGGGTCCGCGGTGAAGGACAGGCCAAAGGTCAAAAGTCAAAGGAGAAGACGCCGTTCAGGGTCAAAGACAACACCACGAGAGTAAACACTGTTATCGGAACCTGCAACAATGGACACACAGATCAGGCTTTTATTTTATTAGTATTTTTTTGCATAATGTCTTATATTAAAACTGGAAACACACACACACACTCACACACAGGAATGACGGTATCGTGGCTGCTCTTACATGTGGGTTTTCTGTCGTTTCGGGTTCACGGCGGTTTCTACATGATCACCATCACCTGCTTCTACACAACACACACCTGCTTCTACACAACACACACCTGCTTCGACACAACACACACCTGCTTCTATCACAGCCTGGACTCGCAACAGATTCAACATACGGAGTTTAAAATTTCAGTTTTAGTGTTAAATTTAATCGTACAGTAATTCAGGGGGACATATTTTACTGAAAGCGGAGTGGGGAGTTAGCTTAGCTCGTAGCATCATTAACTTTTATTTATCTTTATTTTATACTAGAAGAACAGGAGGTAGATGGATGTTACTGGACTTTGATGTTTTTACCAGTTAGCATTCAAACTAACGTGATGCTAACAAGTCTTAACCTTCTGGTATCTGGGTGAGTGTATTATGCACACTTTACACTTCCTCTTATTAAAGGCCATATTATTGTTCCTACATTCCTACACTAACACCATTCTACCAAGTGAGTATAAAATGCACACCGACATATTTTAGCATTTAACATTTGATCTAGCACAAAAAATAATAATGTATATTATCCAATGTTGGTGTAAATCATTGACATATGCCAGGATGAAAAAATAAAAAAAATAACTTACACAATTTATATGAAGAATATTGGGAAAAAAAGTGGTATTTTTTGAAATATGGTTTGTTTACATTACAAACATGACATTTAAAGGGGTAAATATATGACAGTTATTGAGTATTTAGTAGTTTTGTTAATGCTAGGTCAAATGTTAAATGCTAAAATGTGTCAATGTGTATTTTTTACTGTGTTTTAATTTCGTGAATAATAACAGATGATTTTGGAATTTTGCACGTTTTATCATCTTTTCTTCTTGTGTATGAAAATAAATATACATACAGCGTCGCCGATGATCCAAACTGGGATTCACACAGTTGAATTACAGTTAAATCTGTTTCTAGTGTCGTCAGCTCTTTCCGTTTCCTTTCATCCCCATCTTTAGTCGAACGTACGCGCGTCTTCCTTCGTTTAAGCGTTAAAGTGTTTACGCAACAACAGCATCGACCTGCAGAAAAATGGAACATACGAGTATGAACACGGGTCTGAACGGTCCCTGGGTTCAAGAGCAAATATAGGAAAATAGAATTATAACAAACACATGCATTCCCAAGGTCAAAGGTCAACATCGACGCCCTGCAGAGACGGTGGTGAGGGAGGCGGAGTGTGTAGTTTTGTGTGGTTGTGTTTGTTGACGGCGTCCAGGTTTTTCAGAATAAACCCGAGGAATGGAATGGTTTACATCTGTCTTCAGTATTTATGTGTTGAAGGGCCACAGTTCAGGGGCAGAGGTCAGGGGTCAATGAGGGCTCAGGGCATAATGACGTGGTGTAAAACTGATAGAGCAGGTGAGGCTCTAAAAGATCTTCCCTTTCTTCTTGTTCTTTTCCATCGTCCTGTGAGAGAAACAGAAAACAGAAAAATTAAACCACTTATTAAAAACCATTCAGTAAAAACCATTTTTATCTGTGACTGAATTAAATCGTGTACAAGACTTAAAAACAAGAGTCCCTTCATTCATTTATATTAATTAGAAACTAAGCAATCTGTATGACAGATATTGTCTACTCATGGTTGCCATGGTAACACTTATAGCTTCTGGAAGTCCCGCTCCTTCCATTTAAGCCCAATGGAAACTTATTTATATATAGAAGAATGATTTACAGTCAATTCACGGGTCATTTTATGACGTCATTCACGCAAATATTTTACATTATGATGAGAAAATATGTACAAAAATATGTAAATGTAAGAACACAGAAAACCACCAAAATGACTTTTTTGTCAAAATTTTGGTAATTTTTGTGCATGTTTTGTTCATGTTACAGTTTATTTTATTCATATTTGTTGATTCTTTAAAAATATTTGTTTATTTCTGTTAACTCTACAGTAGCCCTGATGTGTGACTCACTTCATTTCTGTGGTTCGTTTTTGGTCCTTTCGGGTTCTGCGGTTTGTTCTTAGTTCTGTTTGGTTATTTTCGGTTCTGTTTGGTTGGTTGTTTTCAGGTTCTGTGGTTTGTTCTTGGTTCTGTTTGGGGTTTGTTTTTAGTTCTGTTTGGTTCCTTTTGAGTTCTGTTTGGTTGGTTGTTTTCAGGTTCTGTGGTTTGTTTTTGTTTGTTTCTCTGTTTGGGTTTTTTTTGGTTCTGTTTGGTTTGTATTTTGGTTCTTTCGGGTTCCGTTTGGCTGGTTTCAGGTTCTGTGGTTTGTTTTTGGGTTCTCTTTGGTTGGCATTTCTGTTCTTTTGAGTTCTGTTTGGTTTATTTTTGGTTCTGTGGGGTTCTGCGGTCGGGTACTGACTTGGAGGCGTCCAGTTTCTGCTGCTCCAGGATCCTCTGCTGCGCCTCCCAGTTGACCTTCTCCTCCTCGAACACCCTCCTCTTCTCCTCCAGTTCTTTGTACTGAGCCTCCAGGTTCCTCTTCATCTGCTCGTGGCGTCGTTCCAGCTGAGGGGGCGGAGCCAGAGCAAGTGTTACTCAGTCAGATACAGATACAGAGACAAACGCAGATGTTTGACCCGCGGTCCTAAAACACTGACCTCAGCCTCCGAATCCTTCAGTTTCTGCTTCTTCTCCTTCACCTTCATTTCAAACACCTGCTCCATCTCCGCCTCCATCTTCTTCATCTTCATCACGTGGTCCCTTCGTTCCTCCTCCATCTGGGCCAGAGGACTCCTGGAAACCACCAGAAGGTTCACATCAGCGTTAGTCAAGTCCTCAAACTGTGGAAAGTACCAACAAGTCTGTACAAATGTGAATGACAGGGACAAATACTGAACATTTCACAGTCTGGTCAAAACTACTGCTGCAGGCGGCGACAAGGGGTCCAATTACAAACACTTACATGGACAGTGAATTAATACAGGAAAATATAGGATTTACACAGAAAAATGAAGGGTTTACTATAATAATAGTTATAGATTTAGGAAAGATTCAGTGACAACAAGCGGTGAACAAAACACCAAAATAATCAACAAAACGAATTTTTAACAATCTACAAAATGAGTAAAAATGAGCAAAACAAACAAAATAATATACAGAATGAACAAAATAATCAACGAAATGAGTAAAAATGAACAAAATAATAAACAGGTCAAACAAAATAATTAACATAATGAACAAAATAATAAAAAAATGAACAAAAAAATAAATAAAATGAGTGAAAATGAACAAAATAAAGCAAACAAAACAAACAAAAACAAATTCTACAAAAATGAAAAACATGACAAAATAATATACAAAATGAACAATATAATGAACAAACTGAACAAAATACTCCACAAAATTTGTAAAAATGAAAAAAATGAAGAAACTGAGCAAAATACTAAAAAAAAAGAGTACAAATGAACAAAATAATGAACAAATTGAACAGAAATTAACATAATAAACAAAATATACAAAATGAACAATATAATGAACAAACTGAACAAAATACTCACAAAATGAGTAAAAATGAACAAAATTATGAACAAATTGAACAGAAATGAACAAAATAATATACAAAATGAACAATATAATGAACAAAATGAGTAAAAATGAACAAAATAATAAACAAATCAAACAAAATAATCAACAAAATGAATAAAATTTAACACAATAATCCGTCCAGTCCCAGTTCGTCCCCTCTCCATTGACCTACTTTGTCAGCTGACCCTTGGTCTTGGATGCGTCCACTCCGTTACAGGTGACCGCCGCCAGTTTCTTACTGCGATAGTTTTCATAGTGGACGTTGTTGGTAACGTCCTTCAGATCCTGCATGTGGGTCCTGAGGACGAATGGGCGGAGTTTTTACATCGTGTAGAACAAATACGACACTGTGGTTGGATATGAAACATGATGGGAAAGGACACGCCCCCTGACTCACCTGATGAGCATGTTACGGAGAACGGTGAAGTCGCAGTGTTCGCCGTTTTCCACTGAAACACGACGAACAAAGACAAGACACACAGACAGGAATTAATGCAGTTACACAGATTTAGAAGCATCACAGTTTTATCTGAACGAAACAGAAACAGATAAAGTTAACGATGTGTCCAGTCCCATCAGAAACAGGTTACTATGGTTACTATGGTTACTATGGCTACTATGGTATTAAAGCACAGGATATTTACAGGATATAAAGAAGTACAATCAAAAAAACAATCATATTAAAATGGGAATTATTCACATTAAATCCACTTAGAACAGGAGGGAAAACAGAACATGTGTTAACGAAAAGACAAAAGACGCCAGGCCGTGATCGTATAGGACGGTTTGGATTAAAACACCTGGAAAAAATGGAAAAAAAAAAAAAAAAAGGTTTCAGATCAGTCGGACTCGTCTATCACTTCCTGTTTTAATACTTTAGTTCTATTGTGACTTATATCATTATAGTAGCTGTGTTTCCAGAAATAGTAAATGAATAAAAGGTGAATGAAATGAATAAAATAATCAACAAAATATTTAAAAATTAGTGAAATAATAAATAAACTGAACAAAAATGAACAAAATAACAAACAAAATGAAAAAAATGAACAAAACTCTCAAAAAAATGTATAAAATAATCAACAAAATGGGTAGAAATTAACAAAATATTGAACAAAATAAAAACAAAATGAACAAAATTATGAATTAATTGAACAAAATGAACAAATTTCTCAAAAAATGAATAAAATAATCAATAAAATGAGTAAAAATGATACAATATAATAAAATGAACAAAACTGATATTGAATTGAATTTCATCATGACCGTTCAGGCTGAGATCACACTAAAAACATCAGACATGAATCAGATTTATGATAATTTTTGAACGTGTCCTGGGTCTGATTTGTTCTGTTCCGTCTGTTTTTCTTCCAGTGTAAACAGAGCCGATAAAGGCCTTTAACTGTTGGATAAAGACGTGCACACACTGCTAAATTCAACTTTAAGGAACGTCCACATTAGACATTCAGGTTCAGTGGTTGGGTTTGGAGGCAGACAAACACGTGTCCTTTAGTTCTAAGTCACTAGTGGATCTCAGAATTAGAACCCGATTAGAACATGGTCTGACCCTCATACGAACCCACATGAACTCAGGTTGGACCTAAATCCTCCTGTGTCCACATGTCCAAAACCTCAGACCTTCTTCCTGTTTCTGCTGTGCTTTGCAGTGTTGCATCTTGGGTACTGAAGTTTTTACGTGGAAAAAATTTGAACCATGGAAAAAAACACTGAAGTTAACTTTCTAGTATCCAGGTGAGTGTATTATGATCACTTTGCACTTCATGTTACAAAAGGTCATATTATTTTTCACAATTTATATTACGTCAGAATTAAAAAATGTTAAAAAATGTTAAAATAACTAATCCAATTCTTATGTAGTATATTGAAAAAAAATTTGCCTCCCCCCATTAAAAAGTATTGTCTGTTTACATTACAAACATGACATTTAAAGGGTTAAAACAACCATGTCCATGCATGTCTTTATTTTTCACAATTTGTTTTAGGTCCGAATTTTTATTTTTTTTTTCAAAATTCTGATCCATCCACTAAAATCCAAACACTGTTAAATTCCTACACTAACACCCTTCTATCAAGTGAATACAAAATGCACACTGACACATTTTAACAATTGACCTAGCACAAAAAAATAACAATGTATATTAACCAATGTTGGTGTTAATCATTGGCATAATGCCAGGATGAAAAAATAAGTAATACACTTTATATGTAGAATATTGGGAAAAAAATGTTTTTTACATCAAAAAATATGATTTGTTTACATTACAAACATGAGATTTAAAGGATTAAAAATATGACAGTGACTGAGTATTTTTGTTTATGGTTTAAGTTGATGAAATACTAAGACATTTTTTAAATTAAAATAATAATAATTGGTAAAAAAAAAAACCCGAACATACATTACAAACAAACTGACTGAATTTAAAGTGATGTTACTACTGTTCTGTTCATATTAAACACTGTATGTGATCAGGAAGGACATCTATGGATGAAACACCAGTGGGTTAAGAAACACAACAAATGACAATGTGTGAAAAGGCCCTAAACCCTCCTATCAGATCACAGCCTCGTACTGTCGGACCCACAGACGTCTGTTAGAACAACAACAGTTCTGTCGACACACGTTTGTCAGTTCGATGGTTGTGAGTTTGAATCTGAACACAAAGACACGGTTACAGGATCAGACGGGATTCTGGAAAAGGACCACAGGCCGCTGAAGGTGTACGTGGTGGTGGGCGGTCTCTGGCCTGGTCTTCATCAAAAACGCTGCTCCTGATTGGTTAGCCTCCACCCCACTGGCTGTCAATCATCATCAGGGAGCGAATAAGGAGGAGACCTTACCATTGATGAAACTTAAGCAGTTCCTCCCTTTGGCCGTCCAGGCCAGCCACTGACCTCCTGTCTCTTCTAGAAGAGGGAGCTCTGACGGAGGGGAGGGGTACGGGTTTTCAGTTACTGTCTGAACCCAAGGGGGGTGGGGGGGTGGGGCTAAATCTGGGTCTGGACCTGGACTTGGCCCATCTTTGGCCCAGATTTGGCCCGACTCAACAGCATAACCTGCATGTGTCCAAGCTGACTGGAGTTCCAGAGGAGGAGGGGGGTGGGGGGTGTTATATGAGGGTCTATGCATGACCAGCTGGGGGCGCAAGTCTCACTGAGGGGATAAGTTGTGGAACTAAAAGGGGTCAAAGGTCATGGGAGGGAAAAAAGTAGGTTGAACTTAAAGTGTGCAGACTGTGTTGGTTGAGGATTCGGCAGAAAAGACCTGATGCATTTCTGAGGTTTGAGTCCGTGTTGGTTCAGGTTTGGGTTTTTTTGGTCATTGGGTCAATTTCTTTGCGAGTCCATCAGGTGTTTTCATCGACTGAGCATCTGAAGAAGCCTGGCCTTCATGAACATGCATAAGCATGAGCTAACATGTGGCTAAACTGAGTCTTAACATTCAAATCCAAGTAGATAATGACACAAAGCCATGTGTTACTGCGATGACTAATGAGCACAAACGCTAACGGATCATCGACCGGCTGAAGCGATGCGTTAGGAGGCCCATCCCGGTCTTTGATCCAGTGATCCAGATCAGTGTCACCCTGAGCCAACACAAACGGTTCAACTCTGACCGAGCTGAAGCATGTGCTGAAGCAGGGAAACCATCGGAGCAAAGAAGGGGAGCCCAGCGTTAGAGGAGGACTAAACAGCCTCTAGTTGATCCATGACTATTTACAGCATCAGACCTGGGACCAATCAGCTCACAGCACGTGAAGGTCATTGACCTGGTTTATCACAAACTGGGTCTCATCTTTACTCTGACCTTCAACTGTATGTCTGAAAACCCCCAAAACCATCTCAATGCACACCTTAACAATGACTTTACATTATACACGTCATAATTAACCCTCCGGTATATGAGTGAGCATATTATGCACACTTTACACTTCATGTTATTAAAGGTCAGAATATTTTTTATAATTTTTTTTAGGTCAGAATTAAAACGTTTTTGCATGATTTTAAAATTCTGACCCATCCACTAAAATCATCACATTGTAAACACTGTTAAATTCCTACACTAACATCCTTCAACCAAGTGAAAACAAAATGCACACTGGCACATTTTAGCATTTAACATTTGACCTAGAATAAAAAATAATAATGTTTATTAACCAATGTTGGTGTTAATCATTAACACATGACAGGAATTTAAAAAAAAAAATACTAATACAATTTTTATGGAGAAAATTTGAAAAAAAAAAGAAGAATTTTGTGTGTTTCTACATCAAAAAATATGGTTTGTTTACATTACAAACATGGCATTTAAAGGGTTAAAAATATGTAAGTTATTGCACATTTGTATTTTTGTTTATGGCTCAAGTTGATGAAATATAAAAAAATATATGAAAAAGTTAAAAACAAACTGTATGAAAAACATTGTGACATTAATACGCCACTGTGCAGATTAGGTGCTTTTGGTGTTTTCGGAGAGGCCTCTGTGGGCGAATACCGGAGGGTTAATCGATCGTAATAGTAATAACAGTAAAATACTACACATTTATTAGACCCAGTTTGGATAAACCAGTTAAATCAGCCTCTTCAAGATCGGTTTGACCTGATTTCATGATAGAATTGTCCATGTGTCTCTGGTGGATCCCTGATACGTTAGCGTCATGCTAACACCTGCTACACTAACATCAGGAAACGCAGATATAATAAATACTTTTTAGGTTTACTTTTTAGAGTCTGTGTGTAAAGATCATGTTTTATATTAGAAATGAACAGGTGACTTTAAGGATAATGTCTGCACTATTTACTATGTTTCTCTACTTAAGAAAATCTTGGAAAAGTAAGTTGTTGTCGGTAATGAAAACCTCCAAAATGGACGCCAAAGATGGAACAACTGTAGCATCAGTTCATTTATTTTACATGAGCACGACAGGTTTAACCTTTAAGGAGGGGAGAGATCTTACATCATGAATATCATCTGAAGGAGTCTGAAATGAGCAGGAAATAAAACAACTGTAATTATAATAAAAAAAACATATTAGTGCACCTTTAATCAGACCTTCATCCATGTGACTTTCTCATTCCTTCTGACCAAACATGTATCTGCGTCTTTGCAGATATTTGTTTAAAGGGGCCATATTTATCTAAAGCCACTTTTATTAGTCTGTGGTTCATTTATTTGTGTATTTGGACCCTAATAGTTCATAAAGTTTGAATTTGAACCCTCCAGGTACTGCAAAGCTATCTTTATATTCATTTGAGTAAAAATCGTGTAAACTTCTACAACCTGTTTTAATTCCTGCTTAATTTGTTACGTTTTATAACTAGTTACATCACGACATTTGCACATATAAGGTCAAGACTTCAGACGAACATTTCTCAGAGTACGGAGAAACGGGACAGAGCGGCACCGTCAACGACCTGGAGGGGGCGGGGCATGAAGCGGCTCATGTGCATTTAAAGGGCCAGCGCTCCAAACCACCTTTCTGGTGTCATTACTCAGAAATAGGGTTGAAGATGGACCTGTGGAGTTGAATGAATGAAGAATTCAGACCCAAGCAGAGCATTTACAGTTTATGTCGACCACAGGGAAATGTTTGAAAATGTATGATTCAATTTAACAAAGCTAAATATAACCCCTTTAAAGGCCCAGTGTTAATATGGTGGTTGGAACACTACTGCCCCCTGCTGTTGAGTTTTGATTCTGAAAACATTGAGCCCGTTTACATTTACAACAATAATCCAATAACTGTTATTAATCAGATAATTATAATAAGATGTGATGCGTTTACAAGCACTTCAGAAATATGATAATCCATAAACCCTGGTTTAAGTTCATTATTGGATTTATTTTATACGTAGTGACGGTAGGATCAGACTTCCTATTATTGTCTTCAGCTCATGTCACCTTTCTATGATTTTTTTTTTTTTTTGCACCAGTGCAGATGCAAAAGAACTAAATAAATCAGATTAACAGTATACATGCATGAAGACATGATTTCTCATAATCACATTAGTGCTGTTATCTGAGCTTTAGTGTGAATGTGAATGCAAGTGTCATCAATTTGTAAACCTATATGTGAAAATACATTAATATAAACATATGAATGATGGGGCCTAAGACGGTGCCCTGAGGTATCCTATTCACAATATTAACAGGCTCATGGATTAAATGTAACGACGTGTCACTGTTTTTAGACACTAATCCTAATTATAGTCCAGATACGTATTAACACTGACGCTGAAGAACCAATAAATCACTCTATTTGATGGTACTGTGGTTGTTTGGCTGTAAAAACACAATCTACGACTGTTTTTGTATATCTTAGCTTTAGGCTAATTTGCCAGAGGGAAACCCATGGACAATATGGACATATGTGGGAAGGATTTTCCATGCTGAAATAAACCGGTGAAATATTTCTCCAAATGTTTTCAGTGTTTGTTTGTTTAGCCCAAGTCTGATCAGAGCATTGGTTTGACCATCAGCCTAATGATGAGACAGCACAGCAACAGAAAAGTGGTGGAGGAGGGGGGGTTGAAGGATGGGAGGGGGCACTCTGGGGAAGAAAATGAGGTTTGAAATAAAGTCAAAGATGGTTTCATTTACCAAAAATGCCCTCTGTCAGTCATGGAAAAGAATAGACAAAGAAAAAAAGGAACAAAAAAAGAGAGAAAAAAAGAATGAAAAAAGTGACAGACTGATCAGCGGTCAACCACATCAACGGTCAAACACCAAATATTCAACAAATACAGGACAGTATGTCTCAGAGGATTCACAACCAATGAACAAACCAGTAAAAACAGAACGATGACGAGACCAGGAACGATCAGGTTCCACATTCAGACCAATATGAACCAAAACAGAACAGGAAATAAAAACAGAATAAACCCCAAACAATGACAAATACAAACTTATCTACGTTTTAGAATGAAAAAGTTACAATTACAAAAAATTACATGATGAAAATGTTCATATCTACAAACTATCCTTTAAATAAATGTGAATAACATGAACAACCTGAAATTTCTTAAGAAAAATAAGTGCATTTTTACCAATATTTTGCCTCAGTTTATCATTTCCAGATGTACATTTTAACTTATAGATCACAGTGGATCTACAAATACACAGAACATTTGATAACAGACAGAATATTGGTACAATTACACTGATTTATATGAAGACATTTCAGGTTGTTCATGTTTTGGTCAATGTGTGTTCATTTTGTTGACTACCTTATTCTTTTGCGTTAATTTTTAATAATTTTGTTGGTTAATTTTTGTTCTTTTTTGTTGCTAATCATGTTTTTTTTTTACTCAATATACATTTTGGTCATTTTTTCTTAATTTTTCCCCAATGTTGTTCATTTTGTTGACTATCATATTCTTTTACAATCATTTTTAATCACTTTGTTGGTTCAGTTTTGTTCGCATTTTGTTAATTTTGTTGCCAGTCATGTTCTTTTTATTATTACTTTTTAATTTATTGTACATTTTGGTCATTTGTTGTTCATTTGTCCCCCAACTTTGTTCATTTTGTTAACTGTCACATTCTTTTACAGTCATTTCGTTGGTTAATCTGGTCACTATTTGTTCATTTTTATTCATTTTTTGGTCTTTTAATTGTTCTGCTGCCTTAGACACTGGACTGGTTAACATCCAGTTGTTCTTTAGACATTTCAGGTTGTTCATATTTGTTTTGTTTATTCCAATTTTTTTTAAAAGATAGTTTGTAAATATAAACATTTCCATACTTTAATTCCATTTATTTCCACTCTAGAACATAGAAACATTTGTATTTGACATTATTTATATGTTATTCTGTTATTATTTTACTGGTTCTGATCCACTTTAGATCATATTGGTCTGAATGTGGAACCTGAACTAACATGAGTTTAACAATAACATCCTTAATTGTTAATATCTTCACTGTCATTTTTTTCACTAATTCATTCCATGGACTGGATCGGACCCTTTAATGGCCTGTTTTGGGCCACGGGCCATATGTTTGACCCCCCCGTCCAGTCTCTACTGCTGTTCTAGTGTTTGATGCTGTAATGAAACTGTTTTCCTGTTGTTTTTTTATGTTTTTCCTCCTTTTCCAGGATCCCTAACAGGAGTGTGTGTATGTGTGTGTGTGTGTGTGTGTGTGTGTGTGTGTGTGTGTGTGTGTGTGTGTGTGTGTGGTGGTCGACGTCAGGGGTAAAACAAGGTGGGGGTGGGTGAGGGTGTACGGTACCAATGTCATAACTCCCAGATAGATATTGTGTCAAAATGTAATGAAACCTGAACTAAACTAATTTAAGAACCATCGTTCACTGGATTCACTACAAGAACAAGCAGGTTTCAGAGTCAGAAAGAAGAAAGAACACAGAAACTAAAACTACAAATAACCATAATTATCCAAATATTTAAAAGTGAGTGTTAACAAGTACAAACACCTGTAATGGAATACTATAGACTGATGACAACACAATATAAGGACTACATTTAATATTTAATCCAGTTTGAGCTTTTAGTGATATGTGATATGTTCTTATAATAATAATAATAATAATAATAATAATAATAATAATAATAATAATAATATACTGTTTATAGAGTAAAAGACACTTCTAACAGTGTATCTGCAGGTTGGAAGTCACATTCAGAACTTTTTAAGATGGTTTTCTCTGTGTCTTTGGTCAAACTTCAGACCATCCTTTCAAACAATGGTCCAACATGAGAAAAAAATACACCATAATTCAATAAAGATACACTAAAAATATGCTAGAATACCCTACAATACACCAAAAAATTCCCTAAAAAGTAAACAAAAAAATACACTATAATTCTCTACAAAATACAAGAATATATGTATAATATACTATAATACATAAAGCAACTCCAGAATATGCTAAAATGTAAAAAAAAAAAGTGCTATAATGCACAGAAAAACACACTAAAATACACAAAAAATACACTCCATCCACAAACAGAATATTCTGCTCTTCTCTTCTTACTGCATTGATCATTGTGTGAAGTTCTGTCTGAGACAAACCACAACACACACTCTTTTATGATTAAATATGGAACTGAACATCTGAGTTAAAAGTGAAACATTAAATAAATCTGAATGACTGAACATTTATTTCAGATACAGTTAATAAATGTTTGTGTGCATATTTTTAAGTTTATCCATTCGCCAACATCGCTGCTACCTTCTGCTGATACTGATTGGTTGTAAATCGTCCAAACTGATCAATTCAGTTCCATTTAAATTACATTTTGACTGGTGGGGGTTTTCATCTGGTCGTTACACATTTCGTGGACGTCGGGGAGGAGGTTGTAGAGAACATGCATCGGGAACGTCATGCTTCATCCGTCACCATGGAGATAATTCTCCAACGCAACCTACGAACGCCTCCGTGCTTCATCTGCAGCTGCCTGACCATGTGACCATCTGCCCATGTGACCACCTGCCCATCGTCCAGTGTCCAACTGCTTCATCAGTGTGCTATCGTGACCCCTCCCACCATCTCCTAATATGGACTTTCTAGGATACAAACAGGAAGTGTTGTCCATTTATGGTAGTGGATCCAGGTGAGCCTACCTTCGGCCACGCCCCACGGGTACTGGCGACCTCTAACCTTCTTCCCGTTGACTTCAATGACCACGTTACTGCCGACCACAGCCAGCGGCATCTTCTCCTGCAGCAGCAGAAGAACATGAATGAGTCACATGTTTATGGTTTAGATTCAGTCAGATTTCATTAAACTCATGCAGTAAAAAATAAAGACATTTAAATGTTTTTAGGTTCTTTATTAATGATAGTTTTATGTTTATGTACTGATAATGACATTTACTGAAGGATCCATCCATCCATCCATCATTTGCCCGTTAGTCCGTCCATCCGTCTGTCTGTCTGTCCATCCGTCCGTCATTTGTCCATCATTCATCCGTTAGTCCGTCCATCCGTCCGTCTGTCCATCCATCCATCCATGCATGCATTTGCCCATCCATCCATCATTCATTGATCCATCATCCATCCATCCTTCCGTCCGTCCTTCCTTCCTTCCGTCCATCTGTCCATCATTTGTCCGTTACTCCGTCCATCCATACATCCATCATTTGTCCATCATTTGTCCGTCCATCCATCCATCCATCCATCCATCCATCCATCCATCCATCTTCAACACTATTAAACGGACAGCCTGATGGACCCATGTGTCTGTATTCATTCACTTATTGAGGTGAAAGATCTGTTTAATAATAAAGTAAATCCAGTTTTCCATCCATCCTCGTCTACACACGTTCATTACCTTGATTTTTCGGATCAGTTTGTTGTCCTCGTCATCCTCTGTGTCAGGAAATTCATATATTTTAATTTTGTGTTCCTGAATCTCTTTCATTATCTGTGGAAACAGAGGCATATCTTTAATGTCAGTTTACACTGAAGTACAAACAAGGTTGAATTAATTAAAAACATGACCATAAGTGAATAACAGTGTTAATGAGTGACTGGAACTAGAGCGCCACCTGCTGGAACTGTGCACTTTGGTAAAGGTATATGAGGCATCTTTACACTGGTATTTATCAGTTATTTTATATGCAGAGAGTCTGCGGGTTTGATGAAGCTGAATTTATGACCCTTTAATATGTTTTGCTCATCGTCTTTGGTCAAATTTCATTCCCTCCATTCACTGCACCAGGCCACCCAGCTCCTGGTGCAGACTATGGTTATCTCCCGTCTTGACTACTGCAATGCTCTTCTAACGGGCCTCCCAGCTTGTGTTGTCAAACCACTACAGATGGTCCAGAATGCAGCAGCGCGTATGGTCTTCAATCAGCCTAAAAGGGCACATGTTACCCCCTTACTCATTGAGTTCCACTGGCTACCCATAGCTGCCCGCATCAAATTCAAATCTTTAATCCTAGCCTACAAAATTCTCAGTGGGTCTGCTCCTGTCTACTTAAGTGCACTAATAAAAGCTTATGTCGCCCCACGACCACTCCGCTCGTCTGGGGAACGTAGTCTGGTGGTCCCCAGACCTTGTACAAGACAATCCAGGCTCTTTTCATGGGTCGTTCCACGTTGGTGGAACGCTCTACCAAGTGCTACAAGAACAGAGTCATCCCTGCCTATCTTCAAGAAGCTCCTGAAGACCCAGCTCTTCCGAGAGCACCTCCTATCCTAGCACTTTCAAACATTCCATTTTAAATATTCTAATAAGGTTTTTCCCAGGATAACCACAGATTCTTCCAGCATTATCTCTGGACCTGCTGCGGTGGTCCAGCCTCTTTCCTGCCCTCATCATCACCACTCACTCATCCTCAACCGCCTCCATGTGTCTCCCCCTACTCCCCCCTTCTCCCCCTCTCCCCCAGTCTCTATCTCTATCGCTCTCTCTTTTTCCCCTTCTCTACTCTCTCTCTTTAACCCCAACTGGTCAAGGCAGACGGCCATCCTCCAGGAGTCTGGGTCTGCTCGAGGTTTCTGCTGTTAAAGGGAAGTTTTTCCTTCCACTGTCACCAGTCACAAGTGTTTGCTCCTGGAGGATTCTGTTGGGTTTCTGTAAATTGACTTAGAGTGTGGTTTTGACCAACTCTATTTATAAAATGTCAAGAGATAACTTTTTTTGTGATCTGGCGCTATATAAATAAAATTTGATTGAGTGATTTAATTGGTTTTCCCCTGTAAGTCGCTTTGGAAAAAAGCGTCTGCCAAATGCGTAAACATAAACATAAACATAAATAACAGTTCACCAGGCCTCATAGTTATTATGCACCAACATGCACAAAAATACACCTAAAATGCACTAAAATATACAGAAATACACTAAAATCCATCTAAAAACACAAAAAACCCACTGGAATAAACAACAAATGCTAAAATACATTAAAAATGCTAAAATAAAAAAAAGGAAAATACACAAAACATTTACTAAGATATGCAAGAATCTTTTTTTTTTCAATATCTTATTTATGCAGGATAATCAAGGCCTTAATTTAGGAAAATCACATTTAAGACATTTTAAGGTATACAAAGGGTTTTTATTTTTTATCAATTTGTATGTTTTAGTCTGTGTTAATTCGTAGATAATGTGATGATGAACTGGAAATAGTAAATATTAGGTATCTAGAACTAAAATGCCTTTGTTCAGTAAAGAAACGACAACAAGAAGTGACATCAGTGTCAGCGTTGCCTGGAGTCAGTGGAGAATTTTGTTGGTGGATCCTGCAACTTTATTAATGAATGAATAAATAAATGAATGAATGGATGAATGAATGAGCCACTGTGTGAACATGTGGATTCTAACCCTAACCTCCACAACTGACCCATTAAAGACTACTTTAATGATGTCTTTAGCTGGAAAATATCCTAAAATGTATTCATATTTATTATTTACAAAATAATGTGACTTTGTGTTTTATCTTCAGATACTGGATCTGATTAAACCCCGGTGTTCCAGTTTTATCGTAACCCAGTCGTACTCGCCTGTTTCTTGAAGAGCTGACACTCCTCGGGGGTCAGAGTGTCGGCTTTGGCGATCAGAGGGATGACGTTGACTTTGTCGTGGAGTCGCTTCATGAACTCGATGTCCAGAGGTTTGAGTCTGAGGAGACAAAGACAAGGCTGAAGGTTACGAATCCAGTCAGGAAAAAAGGAGGAAGAAGAAGAGTATCAGAAGAAAGAGTTCGGATGCAGCCGCAGTTCCGTGTTTGAGCAGCAGAGGGAAGCGTTACACTGAATATGGACTGGATATGAACCTGGAACCATCTATGATGTCTGCTTCTGTTGTTTTTGATATCCATGCATGTGTGTGATATTAAATGATAAATAACATAAATAAAATGAACAAAAACAAATATAATAAAACTACAATAAGAATAACATGACAAAAGAGCAAAAAACTGACTAAAATGAAGGAAAAATTAATAAAATAAGCAAACCCCCCCCCCCCCAAAAAAAATCAACAGAAACAGCCAAAGTGATCAACATAATGAACAAAAACTAACAAAACAACAATAGAGGTAAAAACAAACAAAATGAGCCACAAAGTGAAAAAAATTCAAAGAAAAAATAAGAGGCAAAACAAAGTACATAAAATAAACAAAATGAACAAAAACAAATCCAATTAAGTAATTAAGTATTAAGTAAAATGAATAAAAAAAAGAACAAAATGAAGTTGTAAATGTTTGCTTTGTGCTCAGTTAATGATATTTTTTCTTCAGTTTTCTCTGCTTTGATATAATAACCTTTGAATTTACTCTGAACTGTAATGAACATCTATATGATCAGTGAATTAAACATAGAAAAATACATGATTTACACTGAAAAACGGAAAATACAGAAGGTAATATTACAAGAAATGATGATAAACTATGAAGGAAAAGTTAAATGTAGAGAAAAATTCATTTGGACGTCGACACTAAAACAGATGTGGGTCTAAAGTACCAGTATCAGTACTAGAACCAGTACAAGCATCAGTACTAGTTTAAGTATTGGTACTAGTATCAATACTAGTATAAGTATCAGTACTAGTACCAGTGCTAGTATGTACTTTCACTACTGCGTTTAAGTTCTACTGATGGAGGACGGGTCATGTTGGTTCTGTTGGATCCAGTGGTTTCAACGTCTGGAAACATTTCTATGTAATTTGAGTCCAAACACAGACTTTATATGATGGGATGTTTTACGGTTCCATGTACCAGAACCAGAACCAGGCACTTTGGTCTGAAAATACATTCTGGGATATTCTGACTAAATCACAGGCTTTTAGGAGCTTTTTTTGGATCCGTCGAATGCACATAAACATAATGAGGCCACGTTCTAAACCCGGACATGAACTGAACTCATGTCAGATTTTACCCATAATTCAACCTGTCAACCACGGGCCTCGTTAGAATCTGTTCATATGATTCAATCAGTTACAGCAGTTATGGACTAAAAATGGTTCTGGGATGTCTGTAAAAATGGAAAATAGAATCCAAACCTGAACACGTTCAACTGCTCCTGTATCAGACCGTCTTATCCAATTCAGTTTTTAATGTTTGGTTTTGTCTCATAGTTTGGACTCGGAAACTGAAACCTCTAGAAATTTGGCTTCAAATCATAACAATTCACTGGACATATTGAAGCTCTGTCCAGAAAATCCAAGACAAAATACACAAAACATACACTAAAATACTCCAAAATACATTAAAATGCACTAAAAAATATACACAAATACACTAAAATACCCCAAAATACACTAAAACATAAACAAATGCACTAAGAATATACAAAAATGAACTAAAATACCCCAAAATACATTCAAATGCACTAAAAATATACACAAATACACTAAAATACCCCAAAATACACTAAACTATACAACTAGAAGCACTCCGAGAGCGCAGACCTCCGCCAAGGCTGATCAGTGGCCCCCCCTGTGGGCCCCCCCCACGCCAAGGTTATGTTTTTGCCAGGGTTTGTTTGTTTGTTTGTCTGTCTGTTTGTCTGTCCGTTAGTGTGCAACATAACTCAAAAAGTTATGGAAAGATTTTGATGAAATTTTCAGGGTTTGTTGGAAATGGGCTCCCCCGTGGGCCCCCCCACCCCCGATCACCACCAAAATTTAATCATTTCTTCCTTATCCCATTTCCAACAAACCCTGAAAATTTCATCAAAATCTGTCCATAACTTTTTGAGTTATGTTGCACACTAACAGACAGACAAACAGACAAACAAACAAACAAACAAACAAACCCTGGCAAAAACATAACCTCCTTGGCGGAGGTAAAAATGCAGTAAAATACCCCAAAATGCATTAAAATGCACTAAAAACATACACACACACTAAAATACCCAAAAATACACTAAAACATAAACAACGGCACTAAGAATATACAAAAATACACAAAAATACCCCAAAATATATTAAAATGCACTAAAAATATACAAACACACTAAAATACCCCAAAATACACTAAAATATAAACAACTACACTAAAATGCACTAAAAATATACACAAATACACTAAAATACCCAAAAACACACTAAAATGCACTAAAAATATACATAAATACACTAAAATACCCAAAAATGCACTAAAATATAAACAACTACACCAAAATGTGCTAAAAATATACACAAATGCACTAAAATACCAAAGAATGCACTTATATACACTAAATGCACTAAAATACCAAAAAATACACTTGCATACACTAAATGTTTAAAACAATGCACTAAAATGCGTCAAATTACCCCAAAATACACTAAAATGTACTATAACATGAAAAAATGCACTACAATATGCTAGAATACATGAAACATACTCCAACATAAACTGAAATGTACTACAATACAGTAAAATGCACAAAAATATACAAAAATCCACTAAAATATAGAAAAAAAAAATCCAAAATACACCAACATAGATAAAAATGAATGCAAAAATACACTGAAATACAGACAGATACACAAAACTACACAAAATATATACTAAAATACCCCAAAGTACACTAAAATGCACTGAAATATACAAAAGGCACTAAAATACAGAATTATAAATAAATAAATACATGCTAAAATACACACAATACACAAAACACACACAAACTCCACTTAAATAAACAAAAAATACACTATAATACATACAAAAATATGCCATTTACACAGGATAATTAAGGCCTTAATTTAGGACAATAACACTTAAGACTTAAGGTAAATTAATGGTGTTTAATGTTTTAATATCTAGAAATTTGGCTTAAAATTGTAAAAATTCATATGAGATATTGAAAATCCAAGTATGTATTTATTACTATTTCAAAACCCAGTTGAACGACAGCTCAGTTCAATATAAATTAAGGTAAAAAGATAACGAATGCCAAGAGTTGAAATCTATGTTGTTATAGTTTTGTGGTTTCCCAGAAGGCTTGGGGTTTCAGATCTGGGATCATATATGTAGGATAATCAAATTAAAACTCAACAGGGACTAAACACACAGAGTCGTCCTGACAACACATGGAGCGTCCATTAAAATAAACCAATAAATGTATTGAAGTGACTGAAGAAGCCGACTGGTCGAATAAATGCAGATCTAAACGGGTCTGAACTCAACACAGACTGAAGACAAAGGCGGTTTGTCTTCTGCCTCCAGCTCCTCCAGGCCTCCGCTCTGATTGGACGGCTCACTGATGGAGAGCAGGACTCTACTGAGCATGTGCAGAAGGGGGTTATATAACCTTAGTGGGTCACAAACAGAGTCTGGCAGCGTCGTCATCGACACAGACTCACACTGTCAGACTGAAATATTCACAGGATGAAGAAACCTCATCTACTGCAAAGATGGAGAGTGAAAAAGTCACATTACACCATGAAAAGGTTTACGTCGACAAACTGTATTTAAAAATGGGAATAACAACGAACAACCTGAAATTTATTAAGAAGATTAAGTGTAATTTTACCAATATTTATCATTTCCACATGTACGTTATAACGCACAGATACAGTGGATCTACAAATACACTAAACATTTAATAACAGGCAGAACACTGGTACAAATACACAGATTTATATGAAGACATTTCAGGTTGTTCATATCTGTTCAGATTATTTGCATTTCTTATGAGAAGATTGTTTTTAAATGTGAACAGTTTCAGAATCTGTTTTTTTTTTTTTTTACAGTAAAACAAAAAGAAACACGTGTAGTTGTCATTATTTAAAGGTTATTCTGTTCTTATTTTACTGGTTCTGATCCACTTTAGATCAGACTGGTCTGAATGTGGAACCTGAGCCAACATAATTTTTACATCATTGATGGTTAACATCTTCAGTGTCATTTTTACATTTCACACATTCATCCCACAGGAGGGACTGGACTCTTCAGTCACCGGTTTTGGCCCACGGGCCGTTTGTTTAACCCCCCTGCCTTAGAGGGGTTTTAAAACGGTCATATCTGGGGTTTCAAAGATGAAAAAATGCATTTTGTAAAACCTGATCATGATCATGATCATGATCACCTATAAACATACCCCCAGGATGTCCATATAAGGAGATGTCTATTATTCCCATGACAGTTTACCCAGAGTGCACCTGCAGCACAAATTCATAACGCATGAGTAGAAAGGGTTAAAATATAGTAGTTAAACACATATATATGCTATATATTCCAGGTGTTTTCTAATTGGTTTACCCGATGTTCTAGGTGTTTTCTGATTGGCTTACCCAGTGTTCCAGCTGTTTTCTGATTGGTTTATCTGGTGTTCCACGTGTTTTCTGATTGGTTTACCCGATGTTCTAGGTGTTTTCTGATTGGCTTACCCAGTGTTCCAGGTGTTTTCTGATTGGCTCACCCAGTGTTCCAGGTGTTTTCTGATTGGCTCACCCAGTGTTCTAGGGGTTTTCTGATTGGCTCACCCAGTGTTCAAGATCTTTTCTGATTGGTTCACCCGGTGTTCCAGGTCTTTTCTGATTGGTTTACCCGGTGTTTCAGGTCTTTTCTGATTGGCTTACCCGTGTCCAGACGGAGCGATGAAATATAAACAGCAGTGGACTCTGTTGTCGGGCATCGACCGGCGGTTCACCCTCGACTCCGCGTTCAGGAAGTCCTCACATTTACTGTCGATGTAGTTTATGACGGGCTGCCAGCTGAGGAGACAGGGATTGGATGTCAGACACAGTGGGCGGTAACAGACAATCACATGACTACATGTGCATCCAACTGTACCAGTTACTGTTGTCCACGGCGTCTCCGAAGCCTGGGGTGTCCACGATGGTGAGGGTCAGCTGGACTCCGCCCTCTTTGACCAGCACTTTGGACTGTTCCACCTGGAAAACACACAAATATTCACTGATTCTGTATGTGTGTATTTTTGTTGTATTGACACTTTCTTTCCTTCTACTTTTTATTTTACTTGTACTGTAACACAATAACTTCCCGCTGGGTTTAATAAAGTGTTCTGATAATAATAATAATAATAATAATGAGTTGGATAAGATATGACTTTATTGATGCCACTGTGAGGAAAATGCAGTTTTTATATCTGCAAAAAACACAGAAAAACAAAGTGTAGAAAGACAGACGGAAGTATCCCAGTTTGAAAAATGACAAATCAAAGAGAATCTGCTCTTTGTAATACTTGTTCTATACATATATACACATATATTTACATATGTGAGATAATAATGATGGTTGTACGTTTGTTAAAGACATTCCAGTGTAGACTCCGCCCACACACTGTTTTCTACATCCTGGTTAATAGTGACAGCGTCGTCTCCTACTCAGGTCACTGATGGTACGTCATCACACCCACAGATTATCAGCAAATAATGAGACGACGACGACGGTAACAACAGCAGCTTTGACTGAGAATCTAACATGGACATATCAGGAAGATTTCATGTAGAGAAAACGACAAAGGTTAGAAACAGATGAAGAAACAAACAGATGAAGGTTTTTAAGAATTAAAAGGAAAAATACACAAATGATGCATCTGAAGTGGACGCATACATGGATGTACAGAGATGGATGTCCATCTCTCCTCATCTCTCTCCTCCTCTCTCCTCCTCCTCCTCTCTCCTGCCTGACCTCCTCTCTGCTCCTCCTCCCATCTCTCCTCCTCCTCCTGTCTGTCCTCCTCTCTCCTCCTCCTCCTGTCTGTCCATCTCTCCTCCTCCCCCTGTCTGTCCTCTTCTCTCCTCCTCGTCTCTGTTCCTCCTCCTGTCTGTCCTCTTCTCTGCTCCTCCTGTCTCTCCTCCTCCTCCTGTCTGTCTCTCCTCCTCTCTCCTCCTCCTGTCTGTCTCTCCTCCTCCTCTCTGTTATCCTCTCTCCTCCTCCCCCTGTCTGTCCTCTTCTCTCCTCCTCGTCTCTGTTCCTCCTCCTGTCTGTCCTCTTCTCTGCTCCTCCTGTCTCTCCTCCTCCTCCTGTCTGTCTCTCCTCCTCTCTCCTCCTCCTGTCTGTCTCTCCTCCTCTCTCCTCCTCTCTGCTCCTCCTCTCTCCTCCTGTCTGTTATCCTCTCTCCTCCTCCTGTCTGTCTCTCCTCCTCCTCTCTCCTCCTGTCTGTTATCCTCTCTCTTCCTCCTCCGGTCTGTCCTCCTCTCTGCTCCTCCTCCTGTCTGTCTCTCCTCCTCCTCTCTCCTCCTCCTGTCTGTCTCTCCTCCTCTCTCCTCCTCCTCCTGTCTCTCCTTCTCTCTCCTTCTCCTCCTGTCTCTCCTTCTCTCTCCTTCTCCTCCTGTCTCTCCTCCTCCTGTCTCTCCTTCTCTCTCCTCCTCCTGTCTGTCTCTCCTCCTCTCTCCTCCTCTCTGCTCCTCCTCTCTCCTCCTGTCTCTCCTCCTCCTGTCTGTTATCCTCTCCTCCTCCTGTCTGTCTCTCCTCCTCCTCCTCCTGTCTCTCCTCCTCCTGTCTGTTATCCTCTCTCCTCCTCCTCCTGTCTGTCCTCTTCTCTCCTCCTCCTGTCTGTCTCTCCTCCTCCTCTCTCCTCCTCCTCCTGTCTGTTATCCTCTCTCCTCCTCCTCCTGTCTGTCCTCTTCTCTCCTCCTCCTGTCTGTCTCTCCTCATACTCTCTCCTCCTCTCTGTCCTCCTCTCTCCTCCTCCCTGCTCCTCCTCTCTCCTCCTATCTCTCCTCCTCCTGTCTGTTATCCTCTCTCTTCCTCCTCCTGTCTGTCTCTCCTCCTCCTCTCTCCTCCTCCTCCTGTCTCTCCTCCTCCTGTCTGTTATCCTCTCTCCTCCTCCTCCTGTCTGTCCTCTTCTCATCCTCTCTCCTCCTCTCTGTCCTCCTCTCTCCTCCTCCCTGCTCCTCCTCTCTCCTCCTATCTCTCCTCCTCCTGTCTGTTATCCTCTCTCTTCCTCCTCCTGTCTGTCTCTCCTCCTTCTCTCTCCTTCTCCTCCTGTCTCTCCTCCTCCTGTCTGTCCTCCTCTCTGCTCCTCCTCTCTCCTCCTCTCTGCTCTGGTTTATTCCAGCTCTAAATGTAAAGTATCGTGTGATAACAGTTTTTATGATGTGTTGTTATACAAATAAAATCGGACTGATGTGCGTTCACAGTGGTTTTAAATCTAAACGGTTCAGCTCATGTTCGTGCAAAACCCTTGAATTAAAGCTGAGCGTCCACACGTCCATCAGATCTGGATGGGTTCCCTGTAAACCCGCTGTGGTGGATCACCGTCCAAACACTAATGGACAGTACATGTTACAGATGTGAGTCCTCCGTCAGGTCCAGGTCTGATCCTGTGCTTTAGTCGGAGTTTTGGTCCCGCTGAACTCCACAGATCCATCATTTCCTGCATACTTTCACACAAGGCCGTGGGCTTATTTTAGGAAACCCCTTTAACTCCGGCTCAGACTTACACGTCCCGCAGAGGACGCCGTCTGGAAGCGTCTGTCCATGACATGGCCGCCGTCTCCACAACCCAATGTGTCATTTCCAACGTTTTCCGCGAAGAAAAACAGATTGGGAGAAAACCTCAAAAATGTCGTCAGTCTCAACACCATCATTTAAGAGAAATCGGATCCGGACGGAATGTGAATGTGAGAAAAAAACAGCAGAGATTGTTCTGGAATAAAAATACCCTGACCCCCCCCCCCCCCCCCCCGCGCAGGCTCCGACCACAGCGCCCAGAGAAAACACACTTTTACACTAAACGCTGCCATGCCCATGGGTTCACATGAGGTTGGACGGAACGAACGATGGAGGGAAGAAGACTGTGGAGATCCAGGTTTAAAGGAGGAGGAGAAAAAACAGAGGAGGAGACGCCATGTGGACACAAAACACACACAACATACACACAAAACACACACAACATACACACAAAACACACAATATACACAAAAAATACACATACAGTATACACAAAAAACGCACACAATATACACAAAAAATACATACAACATACACAGGACACAAAACACACACTACACAAAAAACACGAATACAATATACACACAAAACACACACAATATACACAAAAACACACACAATATACAGAAAAAACACAAAACAGACACAAAACACACAACATACACAAAAAACACACAACAGACACAACATACATCACGGACACAAGACAAAACACACACATAAACACACACGATATACACAAAAAACACACAATATACACACAAAACACACACACAAAGCACACATACAATATACGCAAATCACACAATATACACACAAAACACACACAATATACACACAAAGCACACATACAATATACGCAAATCACACAATATACACACAAAACACACACAATATACACACAAAGCACACATACAATATACGCAAAACACACAATATACACACAAAACACACACAATATACACACAAAGCACACGTACAATATACACAATAAACACACAATATATACAAAACAGACACACAATATATACAAAACAGACACACAATATACACACAAAGCACACACAATATATATATAAAAAAAACACACACAATACACACAAAAAACACACAACAGACACAAAACACGAACAACAGACACAAAACACACACACAATATACACAAGAAGCACAAACAGATGCCAAACACACCATACACAAGACAAAAAACACACAATATACACACAAAACACACACATACACAAAACGTGCAAAACACACACAACAGACACAACATAAAAACAGACACACAAACTTCAGGTAAACGTGTTCAGAGTGAGTCCAGTCGAGGTCTTTTAAAAACACTAAAAACTCAACATCTGTGTCGCAGTAATGTCAATGTTTTTCAAACAGTTTTTTTCTAAACTTTTTTTTGTTTGTTTTTCATCAACTTGAATTCTGACCTAAAACAAATTGTGAAAAATAATATGATCTTTTATAACATGAAGTGTAAAGTGTGTATGATACTCTCACCCTGATACCAGAGGGTTAACGGTGCATGTGACAAGTAAACACATATGAAGTGAAAATGACCCACTGACAGTAAAAGGCAGATGAGAGGGTTTAAAGTGTTGAATGTGCACGTTTGGGTTTTGGGTTCTGTCCTGGGTTCTGGTGCTGTTGCAGTGTGGAGTGGGTTCATCTGTGAGTGGGTGTAGTATTTCATGAGAACATTCCTGCCCTGATTTTGACCCTTTAACCACAGAGGAAACACTGGGAATCTGGATCTGCACCGTCACCTCCTCTGATCCCGTCAAAATGAACCCACAGCTGCTCCTCCTCCTCCTCCTCCTCCTCCGTTACTCATAACACTCATTCTCTCCATCTTCTTCTTCTCCTCTTCTCCCAAACCGACACCCCCTTCCTGTTTCAGCTTCCCGTTGCCATGACCATAAAAGGACAAAAACAGGCGTCCTGGCCTGGCCTCACTGTTTTCCCTTTGGTTCCTGCATCCTTCCTTCTCCCCTCCGTTCCTACATCCTTCCTTCTCCCCTCCGTTCCTGCATCCTTCCTTCTCCCCTCCGTTCCTGCATCCTTCCTTCTCCCCTCCGTTCCTGCATCCTTCCTTCTCCGTTCCTGCATCCTTCCTTCTTCGTTCTTGCATCCTTCCTTCTCCCCTCGGTTCCTGCATCCTTCCTTCTCTGTTCCTGCATCCTTCCTTCTCCGTTCTTGCATCCTTCCTTCTCCCCTCGGTTCCTGCATCCTTCCTTCTCCGTTCCTGCATCCTTCCTTCTCCGTTCTTGCATCCTTCCTTCTCCCCTCGGTTCCTGCATCCTTCCTTCTCCCCTCGGTTCCTGCATCCTTCCTTCTCCGTTCCTGGATCCTTCCTTCTCCCCTCAGTTTCTACATCCTTCCTTCTCTCCTCAGTTCCTACATCCTTCCTTCTCCCCTCCGTTCCTGCATCCTTCCTTCTCCCCTCTGTTCCTCCATCCTTCCTTCTCCGTTCCTGCATCCTTCCTTCTCCCCTCTGTTCCTCCATCCTTCCTTCTCTCCTCGGTTCCTGCATCCTTCCTTCTCCCCTCCGTTCCTGCACCCTTCCTTCTCCTCTCCGTTCCTGCACCCTTCCTTCTCCTCTCCGTTCCTACATCCTTCCTTCTCCCCTCGGTTCCTGCATCCTTCCTTCTCCCCTCGGTTCCTGCATCCTTCCTTCTCCCCTCGGTTCCTGCATCCTTCCTTCTCTCCTCGGTTCCTACATCCTTCCTTCTCCCCTCCGTTCCTGCATCCTTCCTTCTCCCCTCGGTTCCTACATCCTTCCTTCTCTCCTTGGTTCCTGCATCCCTCCTTCTCCCCTCGGTTCCTACATCCTTCCTTCTGTCCTCGGTTCCTGCATCCTTCCTTCTCTCCTCGGTTCCTACATCCTTCCTTCTGTCCTCGGTTCCTGCATCCCTCCTTCTCCCCTCGGTTCCTACATCCTTCCTTCTCTCCTCGGTTCCTGCATCCTTCCTTCTCTCCTCGGTTCCTACATTCTTCCTTCTTTCCTTCCAGATCTCTGTATCCTCTGTCCTCTTTCCTTTAAATGAGGTCATTTTTTTGTTCATTTTTGTTCATCTTATGGGAGGGATTGGACTCTCTGGCAGCCAGTTTTGGTCCACAGACCTCGTGTTTGACACCCCTTCTAAACCCATCTGCCCCACGGGGAAAAAAAAAAAGTACTACGGTCAATGACACACATTGCAGATAATTTATGATAGCGTTGGTCTTCATCCTGTGGACATGGTGGTGGACAGTGGCTTCTCTTTGCCTTTAGCCAGAGCTGATGAGGTGTCAGGAGGTGAAAAGGTCAAAGTTCAGAACGGCCTGAACCTTCATATCCAGGAATGCACAACACTGACACATCTGCATGACCTCACGGCTGCTTATTTTCATGGCTGACATAAATAAGGAGCATCCATCAGGGTCTGTTTTAAAGTCATCATTTAACCCGTTCCTTCCACAGAATTCGTGTTAATGTTCTCCCAATTAAGCTTCAAAACTTAGAACTGAAGAACTACAACGACTACATTAACCAGTGATACCTCATTTAAAGGAGTGATATTTAGCTTTTTTAAATGGAATTATGCATTTTCAAACATTTCCCTGTGGTCTACATAATGTGTAAATGCACTGCTTGGGTCTGAATTCTTCATTCATTCAACTCCACAGGTCCATCTTCAACCCTATTTCTGAGTAATGACACCAGAAAGGTGGTTTTGAGCACTGGACCTTTAAATGCACATGAGCCACTTCAGGCCCCGCCCCCTCCAGGTTGTTGACTGTGCTGCTCTGTCCTGTTCAACCAACAATTTAATATTTTCGGTAATCTGCTCCAAGTTTGGACATATTTTCAGTTTTTACTACAACCGCTGCTGCTGACAAACAATTATGTCGTACTCGGAGAAATGTTCGACAGAAGTCTTGACCTTATATGTGCAAATGTCATGACGTAACTAGTTATAGACATAATAAATTAAGAAGGATTAAAACAGGTTGTAGAAATCCACTTGATTTTTGCCAAAATGAATCTAAAGATAGTTTTGCAGCAGCTGGAGGGTTCAAATTCAAACTTTATGAACTATTAGGATCCAAATACACAAATAAATGAACCAAACATTAATAAAAGTGGGTTTAGCAAAATATGACCCCTTTAAGGTAAAAACCTACAGTTTAAACGATTACAATTTTTTATCATATTAATCACAGGGTTTCTGTGGATTAATTTTGATTAATAACGACTAAATATCATTGATTTTTAATCTATATTAGTCGTGTTTCATTTTGCATGAGCAAACAGACTCAACAAAGAAGGGAATATATATGCACTTAACATGTTTATTAAACACCTTCACCAGTTTCAGTAGTAGTAGTTGAAACAACTGTTCTGTTTTGTTTTTTTGTCCTCATATTTCCATCCAGAGGGCCAATGTGCTGTTTATCGTCTTCCGTCTTTATGGGTTGGTTCTGCTGCCTGTCACTACCGGATCAACTGACCATTTGTTCATGTGCGACAGTAACTCTATTTGGACAAACTGACCGAAATGCATTGGCAGAGACATTCAAAGTTATTCTGTGCTGCAAATGGGTTAATTGCGTTAAAATTTTTTAATGAGATTAATTGTGATGATGGATTAATCTGTGTTCATCTTGACAGCCCTAATTTGTAATATCATAAAAAGAACTGAATCAAAGACCTAAAAGTTGAACAGGTCCAGTGATGATCAACAACATGACCCAGACATCTGTAAACATTACAGCATAGAATAAAGGAATAAACCTACCCATATTTTCATATGATTAAGTCGATTATTTGAGCAAATGAATGGTTGACTGATATTTGATATTTGTGTCATCTATGTGCATGAGCGGCTGATCCATAACATGAACAGACAGTATAATGAATACAGGTGAAAATGGGCAGATGTAAACTCACCTGTACAGTCTTCTTGATGCGTTGGGAAGGTCCGGGGTAGTCCTTGGAGTACAGATCAGTCAGGAACAGAGAGTTAATGAGGGTGGATTTACCCAGACCAGATTCACCTGAAGACACAAACAAGGTTCATGTCAGTGAGGAAACTGTTGAATGACGAAACTGATCCATCTGACAGATACGAGCTGAAGTCTGAACATGTAGAACTCCAAGACCATGTGTTAGAAACAGCAAAATGTTCAAGAGCAGAATCTGAAACACTTTGATGAGAATTTATGATGAACCCACTGGGTCAGATCATCTCTAGATCCAGTTGTTCATTCACAGAGTAAAGTGGTTCAAACTGACCAAAAGTATCTAAAAAAACAACCAGATCTGAACCAACCCAGTATCTATGAGCAGAACAATAAAAACACCAACAAAATGACCAAAAATGAACAAATACTGACCAAACTAACCAACAAAATGACCAGAAATGAACAAATACTGACCAAACTAACCAACAAAATGAACAAAAATCTGAACAACCTGAAATCTTGAGATTTTGAGAAACTTGACATCAATCCAATACTGACAAATTTTATCCAATATGCAGATTTTTTAAAGCCTATTGCACTTACTGATCATGTTAAATAAAACCCACATTAATGCAAATGTATTGGTTTAAAGCAACCAGACAATGATGCAATAAAAAACACCTGGAAACACAAACTACAGCAGATTGATCATCATGGATACAACATTTCCTTCAGCCTCTTCATCCCTCCTCTTCCTCAGATAAATCTGTCCAACTTTCCGTTCCAGCGCTGATACAAACACACGGTTAACGTTTACTTGACAAATTCCGCGAGTACACAACGCACAGGCCAACACACTAAAACACACACACACAGTGATGAATGAAGCAGCATCTGGCTCGTGTCTGTTGAAAAGACGCCGACGGAGGAACAAAGGCCCGTCCTGGCAAGACCTTCACCCGCCGGTATCCACGTGAGCATGTTATGCACACTACACACTCCATGGTATAAAAGGTCATTTATTTTAGGTCAGAATTCAAAAGTTGTTCTTTTTTGCCTGATCTTTTTTAAATTCTGACCCATCCACTAAAATCATCACAATGTAAACTATGTTAAATTCCTACACTAACACCCTTCTACCAAGTGAATACAAAATACACACTGACACATGTTAGCATTTAACATTTGACCTAGAACAAAAAATAATAGGTATATCAACCAATGCTTGTGTTTATCATTGACATATGCCAGGATGAAAAAATAAATAAATAATACAATTTATATGTAGAATACTGAAAAAAAAAAAAGGTGTGTGTTTTTTGGATAAAAAATATGGCACCAACGGGATCTCCAGTGGGTTCTGGTCTTCTTAACCCCTTCAGTGTTTGGTCGGTTCTGGATCATATCTATCTCTGACTCATGGACCATGGTCTGGGTCTGGGTGTCTGCCCACTGTGATGGACCGTTTAGAGGTCAGAGGTCAAGTACAAATGCAAACACAGAGGCTGTTTCATGACAAGATGACACAGATATATGTTTAAACATTTAACCCTGAAAACCAACACAGATATACATATATATAAATAAATAATCTACTCAGTGACATATGTTTATACTGCACATCAGATTTAACAGAGTGTATATGGTGTTAGATTTCTACATTTTCATAAGTATTAATATGGAGTAAACGTATTCATTTCTTCCTTGTTCTTGACATTTAACTAAACATTTCTGCCATTAGACCTCCTTAAATCCTCCTAAATCTGCTTTCTGCCATTCTGTGACCATAACTCTTTTCAGTTATAATTTAATTAAATGTGCAGCCCTGATATTATGGATATCAAGTATAAATATCCACTCTGTTCAACCTTGTTCAGAGTTCAGCATAAATGGATGTTTTTCCAAAAACTGAAGCCACATGTAGAGACTGTTTTCACATACTTGAAATGACATTTTGTCTCAGAGCAGCTGTTTCAGGACAGATGAGGATGTTTTCACCGACACTTCTGTCCTACATCGACCTGACACACACACACACACACACACACACACCTACAATGGGCTCAACCAGTGAGGTTTAAGCTGGTCTTAAACGTCCAGGAAGTGTCACCAATCTGCCTCTGTCATGTGACCTGGTCAAACATGGCACTGAACTCACCTAAATATATCACTGAAAAGACAGCAAACGCCATGTTAGCATCGGAGCTAAACCAAACAGTAGAACAAACACAGCAGCTGAAAACATGAACGTGAGAACATTTGACTGATGATGGTTCTACAGGTCAGGGTTTATACGACTGGAACGACGCTCCAACTGGACAAGAAACACAACTACAGAAACAAGGAACAGGTTAAAAAAACAAAACCCAAACATAAGCTAAAGTCCAAACAAGAACATGATCAGACCAGAGATGGATGAAAATTATTATCATGAGCAACAGCAAAGAACACAGTCATACTGGAAATAATAAAAAGGAACAAAAATGAACAAAAATAAACAAAGAATCATAAATATGTTTTTTCCAATATTCTACAAAAAAATTGTATTATTATTTTTTTTGTATTTTTATCCTGTCATATGTCAATGATTAACACCCACATTGGTTAATATACATTATTAATTTTGTTCTAGGTCAAATGTTAAATGTGTCGGTGTGCATTTTGTTCTCACTTAGTAGAAGGGTGTTAATGTAGGAGTTTAATATTGTTTATTTACAATGTGAGGGTTTTAGTGCATGGGTCAGAATTTTTAAAAAATCATGTAAAAATTAACAACTTTTGAATTCTGACCTAAAACAAATTGTGAAAAATAACATGACTTTTAATAAATTGAAGTCTAAAATGTGCATAATATGCTCACCTGGACACCAGAGGGTTAAACAGCTGTAAACCAGAGTGACAATCCAAACTGTATGTGATGCAGCTGAAGTGAAGGGTTTTCATTGGACGCTGACAGATGAGTCATGTACACTGTCTGACCCCCCCACCCCACCCCTGAGGCCAGGTCCGCCCCAATTATCCCCCCCTCATTCATTTTTAATTAAATATTGGTTCCATGTGAGCAGAGGCTGCTCTATAAACAGACTAATGACCTTAACGTGGAAGATGACGGATGACACTTCAGTTCAGTTCACTGACGTCTGACAAACTCCAACAGGTCTAATATCAGTACTAGGATGTACTTCATATTAATATCAGTACTAGGATGTACTTCATATTAATATCAGTACTAGGATGTACTTCATATTAAAGCAGATGTCTGAGGTCAAAGCAGTGGCTGAACCTGGACGGTAAAACACAAACCAATAAAAGTACATCAACACATCTATTATAAACTAGTGCATCATCTGTAAACAAAGAATCATATTTTCAACATTTTATCAAGTTTTATTTACTATTTATTAACTACAACTGTCTTCTATAACAACTACTGTCTACGACTACTACTACTACTACTACTACTACTACTGCTGTCTACTACTACCACAGTACTTCTAATGTTCTCGTCCTGGTGTGTGACTGTTCCTGCTGTTCTCTGGTCACATTGAGGACAGTGAAGTAAACTCAGTAGAATAAATGTGAATATGTGGAGACAGTTTTCAAACCTGACCCCGACGACACAAAAACAAACATACAAATGGTCAGAGTCAGTTTCCCATGGGATTCCTGACATTCCTCTTCCCTCTGCCTCGTCCTCTGCCCTGAGGCGGCGGCAGTGGCCCCCGTACATCTTCACACTACCACTACTACTACCACTGCAACTACTACTAGTACTACTACTACTACTAGTACTACTAGTATTACTACCCAAGTATCATTTATATGTTCTACAGTTCTGTGCAGAAGTCTGATTCTTTTTGCAGCTGTACTGGATGTGTGTGTTTATTTGTAAAATTAAAAAATACACAATATTAAAAGTCAGAACCAAATAGTTTCTAATGTCAGTGTTTATTGTGACATCCAAGTGGATTCACCTAGACCTGGACCAGAACCCAGACCTGGACCTGAATCCAGACCTGGACCTGAACCTAGACCTGGACCCAAACTCAGACCTAGACCAGAACCCAGACATGGACTAGAACCTAGACCTGGACCTGGACCTGGACCTGAGCCCAGACCTGGACCTAAACCCAGACCTGGACTCAAACTCAGACCTGGATCCAAACTCAGACCTGGACCCAAACCCAGACCTGGATCCGAACTCAGACCCAGAACTGAATTCAGCCCTGGGCCCAAACTCAGACCTGGACCAGAACCCAGACCCGAACCACACCCTAGACCTTGATCACAACCCAAACCCAGGTCTCTAATCCAGATTTTTTTTTAGAAGAATGTCTGAGTTGAGGAGAAAAATCTGTCCAGTCCTTTTGATTTTGACTTCCTTCCTTCACCATTAGTAAACTGGACAGTGTCTGATCTTATACCTTATTTTTAATACTTAATACCCATGCAGTACCAAGGTCCAGTACCAGGGTCCAGGACCGTCCCTCCCACAGAGCCAGCCCAGGGGCTGATGGGAGCTGGTAGTTCAGTTGTGTTTGTTGAAGGCCTCTGTCGGACAGGACGTCGTCCATTGTTGGGGATAAATGAGCAGGCTCAAACAGGGCAAAGGTTGGATGGATAAGGATCTGCTGGTCCAGCAGGTTCTATAGAACAGTCTGGATCCTCAATTCAGTTCACATTAATGGAATCACCACAAAGAAACTTCTAACATGGAGACAGAATACTGAAGAGATTTAAGATTATTATATCTAAATGTTTAACGGGCAAATTGAAAAAAAAACTACAAGTTGAAAAACAGAAGAATGACCACAGAAAGCATCAACAGCAATTAAAAAAAAAAAAAATAAATAAAAATAAAAAAAATAATTATTACATTATTAAGACAGTAGAAGAGCAGTACTGTGTGTTAACCCTTAAACAGCCACAGGTTTATTTGTGGGGAATTCTAAATGAATTTGTCTCCACATTAGTCTACATGTGGTTTTGTCTACAGGAGTCTTCAAGTGGCACAACCTACTTTCACTGGGTTTCAGAATGAGAGCGTTTTACTGCAGATCCACTGAGTCTGACACTAAATCTAACACAACGGGCACGTGTTGGGTCACAGCCGACATGTGCATCTCAAAATAGAGACAGAGAGAACCGGAGCAGAAGACGGAGAACATAATAAAAAAAAAAACACAGAGTGAGAGAAGAGTTGCCTGCAGCGTTTGACTGTGCATGTACGAACATGACCATGCACACGACCCCGGCCAGCCTGGACTGTGTCGAACCCTGGGGTGGGATTGGCCTGTATGAGTGTTGAACCCTGGGGTGGGACAAGCCTGTATGGGTGTTGAACCCTGGGGTGGTATGGGCAGGTATGGGTGTTGAACCCTGGGGTGGTATGGGCAGGTATGGGTGTTGAACCCTGGGGTGGTATGGGCACATAAGGGTGTCAAACCCTGGGGTGGTATGGGCACATAAGGGTGTCGAACCCTGGGGTGGGATGGGCCCGTATGGGTGTTGAACCCTGGGGTGGGATGGGCCCGTATGGGTGTTGAACCCTGGGGTGGGATGGGCCCGTATGGGTGTCGAACCCTGGGGTGGGATGGGCCCGTATGGGTGTCGAACCCTGGGGTGACATGGGCCCGTATAGGTGTCGAACCCTGGGGTGGGACAAGCCCGTATAGGTGTCGAACCCTGGGGTGGGACAAGCCCGTATAGGTGTCGAGCCCTGGGGTGGGTGGCTTCCTTGCTTCCTTCCTTCCCTCCCTCCCTCCCTCCCTTCCTTCCTTCCTTCCCTCCCTATAACTAAACCCAGTATAATCTGATCTGATCTTTTTCATACCTTATCTTTAATATTTTGTCCAGTACCAGGTTTCAACAGTTTCAGTCCAGGACGTGGACGTTCACACCTGTTCTCATCAGGTTCCTGTGTGTCTGCACAGATAATAATCAAACCAAACGTTAACAGTGCGAAAAGGAAAACGCTCACAGCTCATCTCAAGCGGAGACGGCGTTTCTAAAAAGGACACGAGTACCAACATGTCACTGTTAGCAATGACACACCTACTGAACACAGTGAAGTGTGCAGGAATAACCGGCCTGTGACGTGTTTAGGGCCGTGAATCAGAGCTGGTGAACCCATAAACAATCACTATCACACCAAAACCTGTACGGCATTACACAAAAACAACACTGTGTCTTGCAGCTCATCCACAGGAAAAACAACAACTTCAACATTTACATTTGGAGGTTCTGTTCCCCTCAGTGCAGACTTCAAGGCTATACTTAGTCCAGATGTATTGGTGGCTAACACTCAGTCCACGGCTCTGTATCTGGGACATTATGTAATGCATGTGTATTATTTTCTTTGCCTTCCTGACCTCTTAACGGAAGAGTTTTTTTCCAGCCTGTTTTATGTTCCAGGCTTTTGCGGCTCTGACCTAAAATATTGGATATATTTTAGGTCAACAGATATATTTTTCTCCAGTTTCATGTTGTTTCCATAAAATTCTTTTCAGATCTAAACGCTGCCTTTTCCTTCAAAACTCTAACTAAGCACATACCAGAGTTTTAACAGATATCAGCAGGAGAACCGGTTCCAGGGCAGCACCAACACTTTACTGTCACAGAACTGAGAACCGCTTTGGTCACTGGGTGGGGGTGGAGGTGAAGGAGGGGTTTGGATGGGGGTGGGGGTGGGTCGGTTAGTTAGACCAGAACCAACAATATATGTGTGTAAATCTATAGCTAATGTAACAGCTAGTTTGTCTAATCCACAAAAGGAAAGCCAGAACTTCAGCATCGATGTGAAACCAAAAACAGCACTAAGGAGGTGAACTGTCTTCTACTGTAACATATGCAATATGACCACTGCAGGTGTGTGTAGTATCTGGACCAAGATGCTACAGCAGACCCATGAAGTCTTAGAAGTGGAGAAGTGGACCTCCATGGATAAGATTTATTGGTCCAACACCTCCCACGGAAGACCAACAGTCAATAAAATAACTAAAAATGAACAAATACTGACCAAACTAACTAGGGATGGGTACCTTTCATAATTAAACCGATACGGTACCGATACTTGGTTCCTGGGAACTGGTACTGGTATAAAATGGTACCTGTTTTCAGTACTTTTTGTGAGTATGTGTGGTGATTAAAGTAATTTTGTCTGTAAACAAAATAGTAAAAACTTTTGCATTCTGAATATTTATTTCTCAACATCACAAGTGAAAATAATATAACAGAAGACTTGAGAAAAGTGTGTGTGTGTGTGGGGGGGGGCAAGTAACTTAATAAATAAAACATATATAACATTTTTAAAACTAAAGTATTACAAACTAAAACAAACCGCTCCCTCTACCATGGACCGTATTGCACATCCTCAGCAGCTCTTTTTCAGGAACATCAACATATCTACTTTTCTGGCAAAAGTCGAACCCACTCCACATTGACTTTTTTTTTTTTTTTTTTAACGCCACTTCTTCTCCCCCGATAATGGCTGTAGGTGAGGAGCCTCCAGCTGCTGCAGGTGCAGTGACAGTGCCTGGCGCGGGGGTCTTAGCCTGCGCTCCTTTGGGGCTTTTGAATATTGGACATTCCTCAGCCTTCAGGTGTGGATTCGGTTTGACCAAGTGTTTCCTCAGGTTTGAGGTGTTGCCGTGACTGGCCTTACATTTAGCATTAGAAACACGCTACTGCAGCGAACACAGTCTGCATTAAGTTTAGCAAAAGGAGAGCCACACCCTTGAATACATGCTATCCACCACGCTTGCTGTTATCATCAGGTCGCCACTAGGGCTGCACGATTTTGGCAAAAAAAAAAAATCCAGATTTTTTCCTCTAAAAACTCGATTTTGATTTCGATTTTTGGGTAAAACTACAAAAGACAACAGAAGTCAGCATGTCGTTTTCGTGAGCAGCCCACAATGCAAGGCACTGCTCTGACCTCAAATCTGTGATGGTATCACGTGATGAACCCCCAGAAGTTTATTTTTTCTTAATTAAATCTTTATTGAATGAAATAGAGTATACAAACAATGTATGCAACAAGAAAATAACATAAGTTTGCCAGGGGGAATACACTATAATACAATGTCCAAATCAGAGCAAATACTTATGTTTTTTATAGCCTTTTTGTTTCCAGATTTATCTAACAGCTTTAAATAAAGTTCAACATCTTTCAAAAAATAAATATTTGTTTTTGTGTTACAGAACTTACATTTGTGAATGAAAAATTTAGCAAGAGGACTAAATTAATTATTTAAATTTTTTTAATATATATATGTGTGTGTGGTGTTGTTGTTGTTTTTTTTAAAATTTTATTTAATTTTTTTTTTTTCCCTGGGTATCTGGGCCCACAGAAGTGATACCAATGTAAGTCAGTGACAGGCATCAGTCGTGCGTGCGTGCGTGGACCAGGTTAATATAAGTGATCCACATGCGGTTCTGTTTAAACTGAGGGATCCGTGCGTGGAATAGACTGACCCAGGACACGCTGGAGGGATTCTATCCTGGAGCGGGTGGATGTGTGCGGGCACAGGGCTGTCTGGGCTCCTCTGCTGAGGCTGATGACCCCGAGACCCGGACCCGGATCGGAAGAAGACAGTACGGTACGGATCCAGGACAACGGAAGATGAGTGATCCGCATGCAGTTCTATTTCAGTTGCGGGATCCGTGCGTGAAGCCACGGCTTACATTGCTATAAGTACTGCGGGCTCATGAACACATTTAAAGTCCGGCCATTGCACGGAGTTCTGTGACAGACCGCTGTCACTGATAGGAGGAGGAGCCTACGGGAGCCCGCAAGCGCACGGCCCGCAATCGATTTTACGATTTCCCTTTTTTAAAAATCGTCCTAATTAAAAAATCCGATTTCGATTTAAAATCGATTAATCGTGCAGCCCTAGTCGCCACTGACGTAATCACACTCTCCAATGCTGTTGTTGCGTCAGGCTGACACTCCTCCACTCTCTCCCAGACACGTGCATCATGAGGAGGTGTTCAAGTACCGAAATGTGGTACCTTTTGATTTTACACAAATCAATAGTCCATAGTACCGATGGAATTTGGTCTGTACCGATAAAAGTACTGAATTCGGTACCCATCCCTAAGGAACAACAACTGGATCTGAACCAATCCAGTATCTATGAGCAGAACGAAAAAACACCAACAAAATGACCAAAAATGACCAAATACTGAGCAAACTAACCAAAAAAAATTAACAAAAATGAACAAATACTGACCAAAATTACCAACAAAATGAACAAAAATGAACAAATACTGACCAAACTAACCAACAAAATGACCAAAAATGAACAAATACTGAGCAAAATGACCAAAAATGAACAAATACTGACCAAACTAACCAACAAAATGACCAAAAATGAACAAATACTGAGCAAAATAACCAACAAAATGACCAAAAATGAACAAATACTGAGCAAAATGACCAAAAATGAACAAATACTGACCAAACTAACCAACCAAATGACCAAAAATGAACAAATACTGACCAAACTAACCAACAAAATGACCAAAAATGAACAAATACTGACCCAACTAACCAACAAAATGACCAAAAATGAACAAATACTGACCAAAATAACCAACAAAATGACTAAAAATAAACAAATATTGACCAAACTAACCAACAAAATGAACAAAAATCCTTCATTCATTTGACCGATTCAGCCACTAAATGTTCACTTGGTGTCTAATTTACCAGTGAAAGGAACCAATGGGATGAAAATATCATTATAATTAACTCCTCTCCTGTCAGTTGTCTTAGTTTTATGGATGATGGTTTAGACAGAGTCTACGTCTATGTTTGTGCATGAGGTTAAATCTGCAGATTAACCACCTTCATTCACTCGCTCTCTTCTGGAAGGTCAGTAGGGAAGGCGGTCAATCTTAAGCCTGTCATACCGTCTTATCCGGACACACACTACACACAACATACACACACACACTACACACAACATACACACACACACACACACACACATACTCTAAGACCCAGATCAGTGCGGCAGATAAACACAGACTTAGTGTGTAGTCGACTTCCAGCTCATAAAACAGATTTACTCCAACCCACTGCATCACATACAGCTTCATTTGCAGTTACAGGACGAGGACACATGTAAGATTCACATGCTGGTCGATAAAAATTCATATTAAAAAATAGTTTCAGTGTCCCTGTATGTCAGCGTCATGTTCTATCTGAATCAATCTCCAGTTGAATTTGTGAGGTTGTCAGGTTCTTGTGGTCTTGATGCAGGAGGTCAGTCTCCCAATCCAAGTCCATATATGACTTCTATCAGTGATCAGTAGGAACTATATTGATAAGTCAGTGGGGCTGATGATGTCAGACTAACAGGAAGTCCACCATTTTTAATTTCTGGCGATTCACTGATCATCTATTTGATCAAACTCCTCCTAGGGATTTAACTTGGTTCGTTAAGTCTGAAGAGGTTGTAGATCAGAAATGAATCCAACCAGCAGTTTCATCAGAGAAGAATTGAAGAATTCGTAATGAAAACAACAAAAATGACCGTGGACACAACGACACATCGGCCGATGAGCTACAAAAAAAAAAAAAAAAAAAGGGGATCCAATAAGTCCTTTTTTTCTTGGAAAGTAAAACAAACTACAGTCCTCCACCTCCAACAGTTTTCATTCAGACCCTGATGAAGACGTTGACCATATGTATAAGTCTATTGGTTCATTTATACCCTGCACTCAGTAAGTTAATGACTCACTAAGTTAATGACATTTTGTCTGTTTTTAGTTGAGCTAAAATGTTTACATGTACTTTTTAAGTCCAGTTTTAGTCAAACTAATGGAATAAAAACTAACTAGAAAAGCACTCAAGAGCGCAGACCTCCACCATGGCAGACCAGTCCCCCCCCCCACCCTATCACCACCAAAATTTAATCATTTGTTCCTTGTCCCAGTATCAACATTTCATGAAAATTTCATGAAAATCCTTCCATAACTTTTTGAGTTATCTTGCTAACAGTCAAACAACCCCCCCCCCCCCCCCCCCACCACCACCACCACCAAAATTTCATCATTTGTTCCTTGTGCCAGTACGAACATTTCCTGAAAATTTCATGAAAATCTGTCCTTAACTTTTTGAGTTATCTCGCTAACAGACAAACAGACAGACGGACAAACCCTGATGAAAACAACCTCCACCGTTACACTTGGCGGAGGTTGTAACAATAGTTTATTGACTAGCACACTGACTCGTGGGGATCCACTGGTTCTAGGTGTGGTAGTTTTTATACTGGTGTGTATTCGTGCATGCTGTACCGCATTTGTCCAGCAGTCACCGCCAAAGCGTTCTGGGTATAGCAAAACAATTGTAAGGCTATTGTATTCCAAAATTACTAATATGTCCCAAAATATTGGTCCTATCAACTTGCTGTTTTCACTAGTCTGTTCCTTGACCAAAAATACTTAAGTGTGCCAAACTGCAGGAGACGGCTCTTTCCGGATTTTATGTGATTCCTGAGACACACATACACGCACACAAACACACGGAGGCCACTTGGCTTTTATAATAAAGATAATAGTTTTGAAGTGTCATGTAAACCCACTGAGTCCAGTCCATCTCAGACTGGTTCAAAGCTCAGCCTCATAAAAGCCTGTGGTGTTTGGTCGTCCTGTGAAGCAGCAGGACCGTTTAGTGCTGGTCCTGTTTCAGAACCAGCATGAATCCGACATGGCTTCCCCTCCTTCAGTTCTGATCCGAAGCCCTGCTCTGTTGGGCTCTGTCGTCTGGCGCTGGATTGGACTTATCTTTCCAGGAGTTTCTATTCAATCTGCCAGTTGGACAAAAGAGGCAGGAAGCAGCTTCTCCCCCTCAGAGGGACGAGGATTGAGAGGAGGAAGAAAAAAAGACCATGGAAGAAAAAAAAAAAACAACAAAAAAAAACACTCTGCAAGAGGAGTTTTTGGTGGTGTTTCTTCTCAGGGACTGAATGAGTGACAGCAGAGAAACCAGAGCTTCTCAGTGGGTTCAGGAGTCCGTCATTAAGACAGAACAGAACGGGAAAATACTGGTCTAGGACTGGGATCTGAGCAGGGATGGGAACTGGTACGAATTTACAGAATCTGGTTCCATTCTCCAGTTGATTCTCATTGGATTATGGAACAAACTACGGCACAAATGACTTTGCATTAACTCTGTAATGTTAAATATTTCAGCACATTTGGGATTCGACTGGAACAAATCTGATAAAAGGATATAAGAGTGTGATGTCAATTTAACATGAAAGTAGTCATTCAATAGTATCTTAAATAATAGTGCTGAAGTCCAGGAGCAAAAATGGGTCGTGCAAAGTAAGAGTAAAGTAAGAGGTATTTAACTCTTTGTTGTAATGGAAGCCCTGAAGCTGCTGTAAATGGTCCCAGTGTCGTATTTACTGGTCAAATATAGACTTTAGAGGAAACAACCAAAACACAGAACTGACCTGATGACGTCGCAGAACTGATCAGTAGAATCGTTAAGAAAACAGACTAATGACTCTAAGGAACTGAGCTCCAGGAACCGGGTCTCTAATCACATCTCTACATGTGAGGATCCGCTAACAGCTAGCATTATAGGCTAAAGTAGAGGAACAATTAGTATGACCTGATGTCCTTTTACAGAACAAAGGGGACAGTTTGTCTAATCAATCCGTCCGTCCGTCCATCATTCATTCATACATCATTTATCCATCCATCACCCTTTTGTCCATCCATCCATCTGTCCTTCCATTAATCCGTCCATCTATCATTCATCCATATATCCATCCTACATCCATCCATCATTCATCCATCATCACCCATTCGTCCACCCATCCATCATCCCTGTTCTTCCATCATCCATCCGTCCATCCTTCCATCATCCATCCATCCTTTCATCCATGCATCCACCCGTTCTTCCATCATCCATCCATCCATCCCTCCCTCTGTTCTTCCACCATCCATCCCTCCATCCATCCATCATCCATCATCCATCTGTCCTTCCATCCTTCCACAATCCATCCATCCATCGCTACAGATAGACAATGATTTGGTTTTGTCCTTTTGTTCCACTATTGGCATCTGAGGATCAGACAGGAAGTCAAATCTGAAACATAACCCGAAGGCTTTTCAAACACATTTATACTCAGACTATTCATCCTGCCATTTTTAAGTCCTTTGTTACATAATAAAAATGTAGTGATGATCCTGAATGGGTGTTCTGTCGACTCATTCCTGGTTGTGTCGTTCCGTTCAGATGAAACGGTGCTTCGTACAGCTGGATGTCATTAGAGTGTGTTAATCTGAAACATGTCGTCCACAGACATATGGGAGCTCACATTTCAGCTGCTCAGACCTTTGTTATCGCTCAGCTGTTGGGTTTGTGTTGAATACAGATGCTGCTCTACAACAACTGGACCCATGGGTGGACACTGCACCCCCCACTGTGGTTGCAGTCCACAGACAGTCCTCATCCTGCCCTGCACACACTACAGAACACAGCTCCACATGGAACGTCTTCACCGTGTGCTTCGGTGGAATCTGAATCCGTCTGTTCCAAAAAGTGCAACTCAACAATTCTGGACTGAATTCTGCAGCTGAGCCCGGCTTTAACATTCCACTACGACGCCAAGCACAGCAGCGCCAGAGCCAGCATTCATTCTAGACTTCCACAGCCATGAAGTGCAGATCCAGTTGGACTTAACCCTCCAGTATCAGACCCATAGAGGTCCTGCTGAACACCTAAAGCACATCATATGAGCAGTGTCGTACAAATGTCAAAATGTTTTTCACAAAGATTGTTTTGCTTTTTTTGTGTATTTCATCAACTTGAGCCACAAACAACAATACCAAATATTCAACTGTCATATTTTTAACCCCTTAAATGCCATGTTTGTAATGTAAGCAAACCATATTTTTTGATGAAACCCTCCCCCCACAATTATGTTTGTTTCAATGTACTACATAAAAATGTTATTTGGATTTTTACAGATTGTCATATGTCAATGATTAGACAGTGCAGTGTTAATGTCAAAATTTTTTTCATACAGTTTGTTTTTAAACTTTTTTTTGTATTTCATCAACTTGAGTGATAAACAAATTACCAAAAAAAAAAAAAAAAATACAATACAATTTACTATATAAAAATTGTATTAGTTTTTCTTTTTATTTTTTTGGTTGTTTTTGTTGATGTTGCTGCTTAATTCAGTCTTTTTTTAAATTAATTAAAAACATTTTTTTTTGCTTCTTTTTCCATGTACTTTATTATTTTGTCCATTTTTTTATTACTTTTTGTTCTTTTATTTATTAGTTAACATATATAAACCAAGTGTGTCCATCCACTGTCATTTATCAAACTCCTGATTCAATTTACATTAGTTCTCATTCTCTGGTTTAATGTGAAAGTTCTCTGAAAGGTTCTTGGTTTCATGGTGAAGTTCTAGCAGTGAGAGTGGTTCCTTCTGAACAAACGGGATGTAATTATGTCTAATTATAATTCTGAGCTGTTGCCAGTCGAGGGGAAGCAAATGGGGAAACGTGGCAGTTCTACATTAGTTCTAATTCACATGTTAAATATAGACGCTATAGAAACACATGGTTCTAACATCTACACACACACACACACACACACACACACACACACACACACACACACCTTTATCAAAAACAACTGCAGCTTGAGTGATTAACACAATATTATCATAGTGTTTCAAATTGCCTTTCTTTATTGGCTTTTATCTGCCTTTATTATTATTTTGGGCTCCTGTCTAATCTAATTCATTAGCATTTATTAGCCTTTATCCGTCTTTCTTAGCATTTTTTGGCCTTTATCTGGCTTATTGGCCTTTGTTAGCCTATATCTGCCTTTATTAGCTTTGATCTGCCTTTATTAGCCCTTATTAGCCTATATCTGCCTTTACTAGCCCTTATTAGCCTATATCTGCCTTTATTAGCCTTTATCTGCCTTTATTAGCCCTTATTAGCCAATATCTGCCTTTATTAGCCCTTATTAGCCTATATCTGCCTTTATTAGCCCTTATTAGCCTATATCTGCCTTTATTAGCTTTTATCTGCCTTTATTAGCCCTTATTAGCCTATATCTGCCTTTACTAGCCCTTATTAGCCTTTATCTGCCTCTATTAGCCTTTATCTGCCTTTATTAGCCCTTATTAGCCAATATCTGCCTTTATTAGCCCTTATTAGCCTATATCTGCCTTTATTGGCCTTTATTAGCCTTTATCTACCTTTGTCTGCCTTTATTAGCCTTTATCTACCTTTACTGGCCTTTATTAGCCTTTAATAGCCTTTATCTGCCTTTATTAGCCTTTATTGGCCTTTACCGGCCTTTATTAGCCTTTATTAGGCCTTATTAGCCTATATCTGCCTTTATTAGCCTTTATTTGCCTTTATTGGCCTTTACCTGCCTTTATTAGCCTTTATCTGCCCTTACTAGCCTTTATCTACCTTTACTGGCCTTTATTATCCTTTCTTAGCCTTTATCGGCGTTTATCTGCCTTTATTAGCCTTTATCTGCCTTTACTGGCCTTTATTAGCCTTTATCTGCCTTTACTGGCCTTTATTAGCCTTTATCTACCTTTACTGGCCTTTATTAGCCTTTAATAGACTTTATCTGCCTTTATTAGCCTTTATCTGCCTTTACTGGCCTTTATTAGCCTTTATCTACCTTTACTGGCCTTTATTAGCCTTTAATAGACTTTATCTGCCTTTATTAGCCTTTATCTGCCTTTACTGGCCTTTATTTGCCTTTACTGGCCTTTATTTGCCTTTACTGGCCTTTATTAGCCTTTATTTGCCTTTACTGGCCTTTATTAGCCTTTATCTGCCTGTATTAGTCTTTATCTGCCTTTATTAGCCTTTATCGGCGTTTATCTGCCTTTATTAGCCTTTATCTGCCTTTACTGGCCTTTATTAGCCTTTATCTGCCTTTACTGGCCTTTATTAGCCTTTAATAGCCTTTATCTGCCTTTATTAGCCTTTATTGGCCTTTACCGGCCTTTATTAGCCTTTATTAGGCCTTATTAGCCTATATCTGCCTTTATTAGCCTTTATCTGCCTTTATTGGCCTTTACCTGCCTTTATTAGCCTTTATCTGCCCTTACTAGCCTTTATCTACCTTTACTGGCCTTTATTATCCTTTCTTAGCCTTTATCGGCGTTTATCTGCCTTTATTAGCCTTTATCTGCCTTTACTGGCCTTTATTAGCCTTTATCTGCCTTTACTGGCCTTTATTAGCCTTTAATAGACTTTATCTGCCTTTATTAGCCTTTATCTGCCTTTACTGGCCTTTATCTACCTTTACTGGCCTTTATTAGCCTTTAATAGACTTTATCTGCCTTTATTAGCCTTTATCTGCCTTTACTGGCCTTTATTTGCCTTTACTGGCCTTTATTTGCCTTTACTGGCCTTTATTAGCCTTTATCTACCTTTACTGGCCTTTATTAGCCTTTAATAGACTTTATCTGCCTTTATTAGCCTTTATCTGCCTTTACTGGCCTTTATTTGCCTTTACTGGCCTTTATTTGCCTTTACTGGCCTTTATTAGCCTTTACTGGCCTTTATTTGCCTTTACTGGCCTTTATTAGCCTTTATCTGCCTGTATTAGTCTTTATCTGCCTTTATTAGCCTTTATCGGCGTTTATCTGCCTTTATTAGCCTTTATCTGCCTTTACTGGCCTTTATTAGCCTTTATCTGCCTTTACTGGCCTTTATTAGCCTTTATCTACCTTTACTGGCCTTTATTAGCCTTTATCTGCCTTTACTGGCCTTTATTAGCCTTTATCTACCTTTACTGGCCTTTATTAGCCTTTAATAGACTTTATCTGCCTTTATTAGCCTTTATCTGCCTTTACTGGCCTTTATTAGCCTTTATCTACCTTTACTGGCCTTTATTAGCCTTTAATAGACTTTATCTGCCTTTATTAGCCTTTATCTGCCTTTACTGGCCTTTATTTGCCTTTACTGGCCTTTATTAGCCTTTATCTGCCTTTACTGGCCTTTATTTGCCTTTACTGGCCTTTATTAGCCTTTATCTGCCTGTATTAGTCTTTATCTGCCTTTATTAGCCTTTATCGGCGTTTATCTGCCTTTATTAGCCTTTATTTGCCTTTACTGGCCTTTATTAGCCTTTATTAGCCTTTATCTGCCTTCATTAGCCTTTATCTGCCTTTATTATCCATTATTAGCCTTTTTTAGCCTTAATCAGCCTTTATTAGTCTTTATTAGCCTTTATCTGCCTTTTTTTAGCCTTTACTGGCCTTTATCAGTCTTTAATAGCCTTTATTAGCCTTTATTGACCTTTATTTGCCTTTATCAGGTTCCGTATTCAGACCAAAACAGGTCTAAAACAGGTCAGCGCAGTAAAATAATAACACAATAACCTATAAATGATGACAACTAAAAAACATTTCTCTATGTTTTAGAGTGAAAAAAGTAAAATTACATGATGAAAATGTTTCAGTTTACACCCTATCCTTCATAAATGTGAATACCCCCCCCCCCCACCCCAACCCCCATCGATAAACTGTTCACATAATCCATTTGTTAATCCGTCACTTCCTTTTGTGTCTATTCATCTGTATTTGCAAGTCCATAAAACGCACACACTTCATTCTATCGCTGTCCATGTGATGATGACGAGCAGAGGAAGAGGATAAAGATCAGTCAGAGTCAGAGTCTTAATCAAAGCAGAAAAAATGACAATAGCAGACGTTAGCATATTAGCTCCCACTGCATCTGTCACATCAGATCTGACGGATTAACGAATACAGAATAAGACTCTTATGAACCGTTTCCCTTCAGGTTTGGTTTGTCAGACCTTCATATGTTCTGTCCAGTTCAGAGGAAGGGCAGTGAAGTTACGATTTATATAAAACACTCAGCAGAACCCGATGTAAACAGACCAGGATCAGAAACAGGATTTAAGACACAATCGGCTGTGGGTGAAAACTACACTCGAGACAAAAGGAATCCCATCCCATAATAATAATAATAATCCAATTTACACACAACAATTTTTCTGCCAAATTATTTATCTACATTTGTTTTAATGATCATATTAATCATATTTGTCTGGAATATAATGTACAAATGCTGTTCTAATTGTATTTAACAGAGTATTTTATTATATTTACACACATATATGTAAATAATTGCCAAGGTTATAATAGTTTTGGATTTTTCATTCAAGTTTAGTTTTATTTAGTTTTTACTTTTGTTCTCTAATGCAGTTAGTTTTAACTCGTTTTTAGAGCAGGTTTCATAGTTTTTATTAGTTTTCATTTTTCTCTAAATGCTTAGTTTTAGTTTAGTTTTAATTTTAGTTATGTCGTATCTTTTCTCTTCTTCTCCGTCGTATTCAAATAAATCCCAGACAGGACTCTGCTGCGTTCTCCCAACTTTAGTCTCCATGTTTCCAGGTACAGTGGGGACCAGAAGATGACTGGAAACCACAAGTGACGGACTGTTACATATCAAATAGTGCCACTAGCTAAACTTGCTAGAGCGAAATAAATCAATTTCGTATCAATCCGACATTGACAAAAAACGAAAACGAAGGCAATTTTATCCATAATTTTTATCTGTTTTAGTTAGTTTCATAAGCACACAATACAGTTTCAGTTAGTTATCGTTTTTTTCTTTTCATTATAGTTTTAATTTGTTTAAGTTAACGAAAATGTTTTTACAATTCTAGTTTCGTCATTTCATTAGTTTTCATTAACGATAATAACCTTGACAGTTGCTTCTCTGAAACTGGTCCTAAAAACAGGACATGGGGGCTAAAATCCAAACCAGATATAGACTAATGTTATGAGACAAGTTTAGAAGCACTTTGGTTCTATTTTTTTTTAAATTATTGAGATAAAAGAGAAACTATTTTTCAGATAAAACACATTTTTATATTACTTTTATTTTATGTTATTTCTATACAAAAATCCCCATGTAACACAGTAAAAAAGACAAAAATTTAGTGCTACTATTTTTTGGAATATCTTTTAACTCTCTGACAAGTACATTTTGGGAATCAAACTAATTACGCAAGGCAGAGTGTTTCACAAAAATGACCACTTTTGGAAAATCACTCGCGATTTATATGTGTTTAAATAGGCAGGTTCTGCATGATGGGTTACACATGAAACCTGGAATGAGACTGAGATTCATGAAAAGCCCACATGTCTGGACTAGAAAAAACACTAGGATCGACAAATTTAAAACAGTGTCTTTATTTATAGTCAATATAAGACCATTTACAGACATGTTTTCAGATCAAATGCACTGACACCGAGGTAGCTTTGATGTCCCAATTTAGGTCCTATTTTTAGCCCCAATTTTTATTAAAAATTCATTAATTTTGGAATGGCTCAGAGCAAGAATAAATTTTTTTGGCATTTATCTGAGGTCATCATTAGGTACATCCTGGGGGGAAATATGTCTATATTTCTCTTTTATTACTGACAGAAGCACCCAAATATAAATTAGTATTTTGTTGTATTGGTAGTTTCTTTCCTGCTACTTTCATTATGTGTCAATGGATCAACCATAAGACAATAATTTCCCCCCTGGGTATTAATAAAGTATTGTGATTCTGGTTCTGATTCTGGTTCCAACCCACATCCCTGGAACAGCATGATGAAGAGTCGATGAACTACATGTGGTTAACTCGTTCCAGTACTAGTTAGTTAGTCAGGTTAGTGTCAGTCAACGTTGTCTCTTACAGATCAGCGCCTTCAGGGCTTCGTCCATTCAGTTCATACGCGTTCATTAAATACGTCAATGCGTCCAAATGTCCACATCAAACGCACACTCACACCCATTTCCTGCCGCTCGCTGTCCGCATCCACTCACTCAGAACACACACACACACACACACAAGCCCAGGGCCAGCGGAATTCTGGGAAAACGCCAGCGTTGACAGGGAACATGTTCACATGCGTACATTCTTTGTGGAGGCGCCGCAGATGTTCGAGACAACTGATGTTTAAAGTGTCAACGCGTCATCCTGAGCAGCTGATGGGCTGGATGCCACGCGTGTCTAAAACCTGCATGGACCACGCACACGCAAAAACACACACACATACACATGCTGTAGGTCACATGACTCTGACTCACCTACGACCATTAATGTGAACTCGAAACCTCGTTTCACCGACTTCCTGTACACCTGGTTGGGGAGGTTGGCGAAGCCCACATAGCCCTCCAGGTTCCGCTGCTGAAAAAAACCCCAAAAATTCATGGTTAGCATTAGCAACAGCAGAAAAAAACATAAACAAAACTCATGGTTAGCATTGGCAACAGCAAAAAAAAAAACCAAAACAAAACTCATGGTTAGCATTAGCAACAGCACAAAAAAAAAACCAAAAACAAAACTCATGGTTAGCATTAGCAACAGCAGAAAATTAAAACAAAACAAAAACAACTCATGGTTACCATTGGCAACAGCAGGAAAAAAAACCTCATTGTTAGCATTAGCAACAGCAAGAAATTAAAAAAAACCCTCGTGGTTAGTGTTAGCAACAGCAGCATTAGCAACAGCAGGGATTTAAAAAAAATAAATACATAATCATGGTTAGCATTAGTAACAGCAGCATTAGCGACAGCAATGTTAGCATTAGCAACAGCAATGTTAGCATTAGCAACAGCAGGAAATTAAGAAACATAACCCTCATGGTTAGCATTAGCAACAGCAGGAAATTTGACAAAATCCATAAATACTCATATTATCATTAGCAACAGCAGTGTTGGTGTTACTAACAGCAGGAAATGAACCTCAACTAGTTTAAAACTACTGTATTTTTTGTGAATGCATGTAAATCAACTGAGAAACAACTGAGAAAAATGTCTAAAATATTTACCAGGATAAACATCAGATAAATATCTGATAAAAATGTTAAATTAGGATTCATTATTGTCATTTAAACATTACATCATAGATGCACTGCAAAAATTACACATCACTGGCCACAATAAAAACTCAGATAAAACACTATGAATAAAAATAACCAGTAGAAATATTCATAAATAAATAATGCAAATAATGCACATAATCAAATCTGTGATAAAAACTTGCCAATTTAATGTTGATGTTTTACACTGTATGAGTGCGGTACAAATATTGGATAGTTCAGCTTAAGAGTCAATAAAACACCATTTTCCACTTGATTGGTTTTGGTTTTAGACCAGTTTTAACCCTTTATGTTCAGAACATGTAAAACTATTAAAATGATGGAATGTTCAACATGAAAATAAGTAAAAAAAAAACACTGAAATAAGTAGTCAATATAAATGAATTCACCCCAACAGACTTATCAGAAAACTTTTAGTTCCCTTTAGAATTAACATTATTACACATATTCTACTGTTACTATTGAACCTGGTGTTCATCTGACTATTGAACTGTTCAGTCATTAGTTTCAGTCCTGTTTTAAATTATAAAACATCTATTACATCATTTCATTTCCTAGTTCGATGTACATCCTTGCACGGTTTAACCACACATGACAGAAAACAGGAGATAGAACCGACTGAAACAACAGCATCGGCCTCATCGACATTCTCCAGCCAACAGGAAACGGTCCACAGACCTCATTGATGTTCTACCATGAACAGGCCTCCAGCACTTTGCACCATTTCCACGTTTGATTCACCTACAAACACGTTCCCTGTGCACGAGTCCTGTTACATAAGGTCCCACTTCATCAGCGTTGTTCAATTTCACTATATCAACTATGTGGGAGTACAGAGGGACCCTGAACACATCACTTAGAAGCTCTTTTACTATTTCTGCAGAGACTGTGAATGTGAGAGTACAGAGGGACCCTGAACACATCATGTAGAAGCTCTTTTACTATTTCTGCAGAGACTTTGAATATGGGAGTACAGAGGGACCCTGAATGCATCATATAGAAGCTCTGTTACTATTTCTGCAGAGGCTGTGAATGTGGGAGTACAAAGGGACCTTGAACGCATCATGTAGAAGCCTGTGAATGTGGTAGTACAGAAGGACCCTGAACGCATCACGTAGAAGCTCTTCTACTATCTCTGCAGAGACTATGAATATGGGAGTACAGAGGGACCCATAATACATCATCTAGAAACTCTTATACTATTTCTGAAGAGACTATGAATATGGGAGCACAGAGGGACCCTGAATGCATCATCTAGAAACTCCTTTATACTATCTCTGCTGAGACTGTGAATGTGGGAGTACAGAGGGACCCTGAATACATCATGTAGAAGCTCTGTTACCATCTGTACAGAGGCTGTGAATGTGGGAGTACAGAGGGACCCTGAACACATCATGTAGAAGCTCTGTTACCATCTGTGCAGAGGCTGTGAATGTGGGAGTACAGAGGGACCCTGAATGCATTATCTAGAGGCTCCTTTACTATCTCTGCAGAGATTGTGAATGTGGGAGTAGAGGGCCCTTGAACACATCACCTATAAGCTATGTTGCTATCTCTGCTGAAGCTGTGAATGTGGTAGTACAGAAGTACCTGAAGGCATCACATAGAAGCTTTGTTACTATCTCTGCAGAGACTGCGAATGTGGGAGTACAGAGGGACCCTGAACGCATCATGTAGAAGCTCTGTTACAATCTCTTCAGAGACTGCTAATGTGGGAGTACAGAAAGACCCTGAACGCATCACGTAGCAGCTCTGGTATTATGCGTGCAAGGATGTGGGGGTAAAACTAGCGTGTTCTGCTTCACATGGATGTGACTAACAGCAGAGTAAACATGCAGCAGCGTTAACACAGGGGGCTGATGGGGGATGAGGGAGGCCACTCATGCCATTCATAGTTGCCCCTCCCCCACCCCCCGGTCCAGTCCACCCAGTGGTGATAGAGGCTGGCTGCTTCACTGACATCATCCACCCCTGTGCAGGATCCAACAGCTGATGTCCAGGCCTTTATTGCATATTCAGACTCATGTTTATTATTAAAATTACATCATCTGACGCTGAAGATAATGTTCCTTTAAAACCAGAGCCAACATGCAGTTCTGCTCCTGTTATTTTTAGCAGGGAGTGCGTTACACCCACGGTGCGTTCATGGTCTTTGTGAGGGCACATTGTGTATGTCCACTGGTGTGTGACCCCCCCACATCAACATAAACAGATACAAAACAACACAATGTGGACTGTGTTGGTTCAGAGGAACGGGACAAAGACACGTGTGTTTAGATTCAGAGAATTCTACAGTCAGTGTAGAATGTCGTAGTCAGGTGTCGTCCACATCAGTGGGACATCGACCTCTGACTCTGTTTATTCATCTGGTTTGGACCGTCCAGTGTCCAGTGGACGACACCAACAGAACCATGAACACACATGTCGCCTATTATCAGGGTTTTAGTCCAGGATGTTAATGCAACTGGTTTAACTGTAGAACGGGCAGCAAAATGTGAGAAACAGCCTCTAAACCAGCCTCTTAGCCAGCCTTAAATCAACCTCTTAACCAACCTCCAAACAGCCTTAAACCAGCCCTAAACAAGCCTTAAACCAATCCCTGAGCCAGCCTTAAACCAGCCTTAAACAAATATCTAAAACAGCCTCCAAACAGCCTTAAACCAGCCTTAAACAAATATCTAAAACAGCCTCCAAACAGCCTTAAACCAGCCTTAAACAAATATCTAAAACAGCCTCCAAACAGCCTTAAACCAGCCTTAAACAAATATCTAAAACAGCCTCCAAACAGCCTTAAACCAACCTTCAATCAGCTTCTAAACCAGCCTTAAATCACCCATAAACCAGCCTTAAACCAACCTCTAAACCTGCCTCCAAACAGCCCCTAAAGCCTCTAAACCAGTCTTAAACCAACCTTAAACCAGAGTCCAAGCCAACCTATAAACAGCCTCTAAATCAGCCTTAAACCAGCCTCCAAACAGCCCCTAATGCCTCTAAACCAGCCTCCAAACACCTTTAAACCATCCTTAAACCAGTCTCTAAACACCTTTAAACCAGCCTTAAACCAGCCTTAAACCAGCCTCCAAACACCTTTAAACCATCCTTAAACCAGTCTCTAAACACCTCTAAACCAGCCTTAAACCATCCTTAAACAAGTCTCTAAACACCTCTAAACCAACCTTAAGCCAGTCTTAAACCAGCCTTAAACCAGTCTTAAACCATCCTCCAAACACCTCTAAACCATTCTTAAACCAGTTTCTAAACCAGCCTTAAACCACCCTTAAACCATCCTTAAACCAGTCTTAAACCATCCTCAAACCAGTCTCTAAACACCTCTAAACCATTCTTAAACCAGCCTTAAACCATCCTTAAACCAGTCTTAAACCAGTCTTAAACCACCCTTAAACCATCCTTAAACATGTGTATGAACTGCCTGTTTTCTGGGCTTAATTGTTTTCAGTCTGCTGACACATGGATGTGGCTTCATTTCTTTAACGCACAGAACCAGGTCTCCACTTTCAGCCGAACTTCCTCTCAGACTTTATTCATGTGACTCATGATGAGAATGTCCTTAAATTAAAGTCCACTCCACTTCAGAACCATAAAACCCACTAAAGCCCTGCTAATGTAAACGGAGCCTGGTGCATCTCAGTGGGGTTTCAGTGGATTCGGTGTTAAATGCTGCAGAGCCGCTGACTAGGGTTCCTACCGGTACCGGACCGGACCCGGTGTGTGGACCGGACCCATGTGGACTGAAGTGGACTTACAGCGATGCTCGGAACCACGGTGTCTGGACGCTCGATCATCGTCTCCACCCAGGACGCACGGACAGAACCGGAGCCTCACACCGACAAACGTCCCGAACACGACGAAGCACGACGGACTCCCGACTTTTCCACCGGAACCTGCACCTGGATCCGAACACGAGCGTCACCGAGCGACTCCGACCGAATGAATGACGGTAAAGGACATATGGCCGCCGACGGATCCTCCAAGCACACGGAGAAGAGCCAAGAAAAGCCAACCTCCGCCTGGTGGGTCCTGACAGGAAGCACCCAGGAATTAACCCAGGAACATCCGGTCCGGAACTACACAATAAAAGCACCGAGCACACTGCACCCAACAGACTGTCACAATAAAAGCACAACAGACTGTCACAATAAAAGTCACAACAAACTGTCTTTATAAAAGCACAACAGACTGTCACAATAAAAGCACCCACCACACTGCACCCAACAGACTGTCACAATAAATGTCACAACAAACTGTCTTCATAAAAGCACAACAGACTGTCACAATAAAAGCACAACAGACTGTCACAATAAAAGTCACAACAAACTGTCTTTATAAAAGCACAACAGATTGTCACAATAAAAGCACCAACCACAGTGCATCCACCATACTTTCATAATAAAAGCACCAACCACACTGCACCCAACAGACTGTCACAATAAAAGTCACAACAGACTGTCTTTATAAAAGCACAACAGACTGTCACAATAAAAGCACAACAGACTGTCATTATAAAAGTCACAAAAGACTGTGACAATAAAAGCACAACAGACTGTCACAATAAAAGTCACAACAAACTGTCTTTATAAAAGCACAACAGACAGTCAATATAAAAGCACAACAGACTGCCACAGTAAAAGCACAACAGACTGTCATTATAAAAGTCATAAAAGACTGTGACAATAAAAGCACAACAGACTGTCACAATAAAAGTCACAACAAACTGTCTTTATAAAAGCACAACAGACAGTCAATATAAAAGCACAACAGACTGTCACAATGAAGCACAACAGACTGCAACAATAAAAGCACAGACTGTCTTTATAAAAGCACAACAGACTGTCTTTATAAAAGCACAACAGACTGTCACAATAAACGCACGACAGACTGTCACAATAAAAGAACAGCAGACTGTCACAATAAAAACACAAAAGACTGTCAAAATTAAACACAACAGACTGTCACAATAAAAACACAACAGGCTGTCATTATAAAAGCACAACAGACTGTCACAATAAAACATGACAGACTGTCACAATAAGAGCACCAATCACAGTGCACCCAACAGACTGTCACAATAAAAGCACAGACTGTAAAAATTAAACACAACAGACTATCACAATAAAAGCACTACAGATTATTACAATAAAACACAACAGACTGTCGAAATAAAAGCACGACAGACTGCCACAATAAAACAGAACAGACTATCACAATAAAAGCACAACAGATTATCACAACAAAAACATAACAAACTGTCACAACAGATTATCACAATAAAAGCCCAACAGACTGTCATAATAAAATGCAACAGACTATCACAACAAAAGCACAACAGACTATCACAATAAAAGTACAGCAGACTGCCAAAATAAAAACACAACAGACTATCACAATAAAAGCACAACAGACTGTCATTATAAAAGTACAACAGATGGTCTGCTTTTGCAGTATTAGTATTTTAACTCTATTTACATAAACTCTTGTCTCTGACTATTTCTCATTTTCTTTTCTTCACGTACAACAAGAAAATACAGGAAATATGAAACACACAGAACAGGTTTTGTGCTGATTTTCTTCAGTCTTGTTTAGTCTGTTTTGTTTTTCTAATCAAAAATTAATAACAATGATAATAAAATCTTCAGTAATAAAAAACAGACCTATATATGAAAGCCTGAATCACATTTAAGTTTTTAACCTGGTTTTACATGATGCTTTTTGACTGTAAATGATGTAGTTGTGCCCTCTACTGGTGAAGAAAGAAACGACAAGTAAAACATGTGTGTTTTAAATTTTGTTTTTTCTTCCTTTCTTTTTTACATGTACATTTAAAAAAAAAAAAGAAAAAGTTTATATATATATATATATATATATATATATATATATATATATATATATATATATATATATATATATATATATATATATATATGTATATATGTGTGTATATATATATGTGTGTGTGTATATATATATATGTGTGTGTGTGTGTGTGTGTGTGTGTGTGGGTGTCTGTATATATAGTTATAGTTATAGGCTTTGTATATTTGTTTAGTTTTCAGTTTTTGTATTTTTTTCATTCGTTTTCCATTTTTTGTCAGTTTTCTTCATTTTCTGCCATTTTTCTTTAGCATCCATCATTTTCAGAATTTCTCCTTTTTTTGTCTTTTTAATAGTTTTCCATTGTTTGTTTTCCTTTTTTTCATAATTTTTCTTAGTTTTGTTTTGCTTTCATAACTGTACTTTGTTTATTATGTTTTTCTTCATTTTCAGTCATTTTCCTCACATACAGAGGACTTTAAACTATTTTTAATTAAGTAAGATGTCGTATAAGATAGTTATTATTAAACTATTATTATAAAGGGACATTTCACTTCCTCCTACAGGTTGTCACAGAATGTGATTTAACTGTATGAGAACTGACAGAAAAATTGTGAAAAATGATGGAATGGAGTAAAAAGTACAGGATGTGATGAAGTACTTGTATGTTGTGTGTATGTGTATAAATGTATGTACGTATGTATGTGTATTCGGATGCAAGAGTGTTTGTGAATAGATATATAAATATAGAAGAGTAGTGTAAAAGGAAGAGGGATATATATATATATATATATATATATATATATATATATATATATATATATATATATATACATATGTGTGTGTGTATATATATATATATATATATATATATATATATATATATATATATATATATATATATATATATATATATATAACCACTAAATCAAGTCATATCAAGTCTATAATAGTAAAAAGCTACAATGAGTTTGACGGAAAATGACCCAGAGACGAACACAGTCAAACCTTTACAGCTTTAATTCAGTATAATCATGTGGAGATTAACAGCATAAGCAACGCAGACATAAATAAGTTTGTGTCAAATTGAAAACATTTATTTTCAGTTCATATAAAAAGTGTCACTGCAGCCCATAGCTTATAAGAGTCTACTGATGACACCATGTGGAATACAGAGGTACTGCAGTTACTGAAACCATTGACATTCACAGTGTTGGCGGTCGAGTGTTGTATTAAAAGTACATTTTTTACACAGAAAAGAGTACGTTAGAACATAAATAAATGGCAGTGGTATCAATTAAAATGTCAATGATAAAAGAAAAAACAAAACACTGATATTGTCTTTTAAATGTTGTTTATCTTAAAACGAATATATCGTTTTATGTGATTTATTCAGTCTTTAAAGTTTGTAAATTCTCAAATAAAGTAGAATACTTCACTTATTAAATGTTATACTGTTACATTCTGCTGTTGATATGAACATTCTCATCATGTTAACATGTGTGGTTGTGTTCATTTTCAAACACATTACAAACATAAACCTGTTAATAACAGTTTGAGAAGAAATAGTTTTGAAAGCATCAGCGTCGTTATACATTTACTGGTCGGGTTCTGTCCAATCAGGAGGCCCCGATGGAGGTTTAGGACTGGTGTTGCCATGGTTACAGGTGAGATGCTTGTCCTGGGAGGGCTTTGGCGTCCAGGTAGGTGATGATGTCCTTGACCCAGGGATGAGAAGGTCGGACGCACATCTGACGACCCATCACCGTCTTCAACCTGAGGGAGATAGACAAAAGGTTCAGTCAGTGATGATGATGATGATGATGATGACGATGATGATGATGATGACGATGGTACTCACAGAACGCCGGCGTTGGAGCACATCTGGCTGGTCTTGATGTATCCGACAATCTTCTCCTTGGGAACCGGCGTCTCATTGAAGCGGAAACAGCATTTTTTGGGACCAGCTCCACGAAGACCTGAAAAAACAAAAAAAACATTAAAAAACACTGAAATGAAGCAAATATTATATCTGTTTAATCACATTTAGTAAATAGTAAAGAGTCAGAATGTAAAGAAGCAAAAAAAAACAAAACAAAACAAAAAAAAAAACTAAAACTAACAACACTGCATCTGACTGAAGAAAAGAAAAACATAAAAACCTAATTAACTCAACCCATAAAGACCCAGTGTTACTTTTGTGGCAGTTCCAAAATATTTTTTTTCTCTATATTTAACTTTCCTTAAGTGATTTATCACAATCTGTTATTCATTCATTCATTTATTTGTTTTGAGCAGAAGAAAAAAAGCAAACATCTTTTGTGTACAAGGAACTAATGGCAGAACAGATACATTAATAAACAAAGGTGATCAAGACAAAATAGTAATTGCCATGTACACCAGTAATAACAAAATAAATTCAACATGTCCTGCTCGAAAAGAAGTGGGAAGAAGAAAACTTATTAAATCCCACCCCATCTCACATTTATACAACAGAACACATGACCTTTGCTTCTTTAATGATATAGTAACATCTGTTTAGTCCTAATAATGTAAATAACAGATAGAAAACAGATGAGGAAAACTGATGTGTATTATATTTAGCAATTATCTAAATGATAGTCTGCAGAACTTATAATGCAAAATATTTAAACAATAATCACAGACCAATTCCTTCAGCTATCAGTTTTAAACTCTGACATTTTAGTCATTTTATATGAGATTTTTCTCTTTTTTTAATGTTAGCAGAACCAATGGGGTCTTTTAGTCTGCATTAGTATTTATTGATTATTTATCATTGATTATTTAAATGCATTATTCGTAGTTGTTTTCAATGATCTAGTATTTGTGCTCTGACTTATTTATTTATATTTGTCACATTGCACTTTGGATGTGGGCTGATGTCTGTGGTAAGCTGTAAATGAATTGTCCGTATGGGATAAATAAAGTTTTCAGAATCTGAATCTGAATCAACAGTGGTAATGGAAGTGATACAGACTAACATGGTAAACAACGACAAGTACAAACCAACAAAGGTAAGAAAGAGCCAAGGATGGAATGGCCCGGCAATTAACAATAAGCCCCGCCCTCCTTGTACTGTAACCAGACCATCTGCTATGACATAATTCTCTGTTTTGTGGTTGTTTTTTTTTCTTTTCTCCAGCAATTAGGTATTTTCCTATATTTAATCCACTAATCATGTAGATATTCATAAAATCTCAGTAAATTTAAAGGTTATTATATCAAAAAAAGAGAAAACTGAAGAAAAAGTTACTTTTCGGTCAAATCTATCGTTCACTGAACATAAACCCACTGTTATTGATCCAACTCCATGGGTTTTACTGGTGAATCAATATTGTAGAGGATGACGGTGTTTCCATGGTAACTACGGAGCCTCTGAACGTCCAAATGGGTCATATCTAATGACCATGAAAGATGACAAACTGTATTTTACACCAATTATTTACATGTATTAATCGGATTAGCAGTTAAGAAGTTATTAAACATTTTAAATCAGTAGATGGTTTTAGTTGTCAGTGGCTGTTTTTAAGTTTTTATGAGTTAAATAAAACAGAATGACATAAAAGTCTAATCTAAAATGTAAATTTTTAATAAAGAATTGTTTCTCAAGATGAATTTCAAAATCCAAACATGACTGATTTTAACAGTTTTATTTAGAAAAGTAACTTAATTTATTCATTATTGTAGGTTACATACGGTATTATAATAAACTAGATCATTAATAATAAAATGTGAGTCAATGCTTCATTTGCAAAATTATCAATAAACTATTAAACCTGGAGTAATAATGGTGTTAAATTCAGAGATTATATGAAAGCAGTTTATAAAGACGGTTCACTGATACAGAACATGTGGTAATGAACCTGTTAAATGTTGGTCCAGGTCCAGGTCATATGTCCAGCACCCCCCCAGGCCTCAGGTCATACGTCCAATCCCCCCCAGGTCTAGGTCCAGGTCCAAGTCATATGTCCAACCCCCCCCACCCCCAGGTCCAGGTCCAGGTCATACATCCAATCCCCCCTCTAGGCCTCAGGTCATAAGGTCAAAGTCCAATCCCCCCCTAGGCCTCAGGTCATATGTCCAGTCCCCCCAGGTCCAGGTCTAGGTCATACATCCAACCCCCCCCCAGGCCTCAGGTTCTATATCCTCTGACTCCCGCCCCCCAGCCCCCCAGCCCCCCCTCAGGCCTCACCTTGGGTCAGTGTGACAGCAGCCAGCATGAGGACGAACACAGACAGACTGAAGCGGGCCATGTTGGTCAGGGTCAACAGGTATGATCCAGGTGCAGGTCTAGGTCTAGGTCCAGGTGGGTCTCAGATGAACTAGTTCAGCTCTTCCGTGGACTCGGCTCCATCCTGGTCTTTTATCGTACTGACACAGAAACCCCCACCCCGGCCCCACCCCCACTTTGGGAAATCACTGTGACGTGTCAAAGGTCGGGGCTGCACCGGCGCTGGCGGGTGTGTAACGGATCGGTATCAGTTCCCTAAATGTAAATAAACCATGTGACAGAGAAACAGGAACCAGACAGTCACTCTGAATAAACCTGTTCGAGTACCAGTACTTTCCCTGTTGTTTACCGGGGTTTGTACTGATGTTTCAGAGGAACCACCGAGGGTCCAGTCCCCCACTGGACATGTTTACACCAGTCCACCCTGTGGGACTGGGTTCATGGGACCCAGTGGGACTTCCACTCTGAAGCAGGTTTATCACAGCACAGGTCATGGCCTGGACTCAGACTGTTGGGGGGATTCTTACGGGTGTTTTCCTACAAAATGGAATTCACAACAGCTGATAGTTTGAATGAAAACATGAAATACCAGCTGAGAATGAAGAATACAAATGAAAATGTAGGTTTAAACAGAAAACTACAACATTCATCAGTTGACTGTTGTACATGTTGACTCTCCCCTTCTTTATTTTTTTCTAATCTTTATTTAACTGAAGGAGATTTTACAAAATACACTATATTGCCAAAAGTATTTGCTCACCTGCCTTGACTCACATATGAATTTCAGGTCCATCCCATTCCTAGTCCATGGGTTCAGTCTGACGTGGGTCCACCCTTTGCAGCTATAACAGCTTCAACTCTTCTGGGAAGGCTGTCCACAAGGTTTAGGAGTGTGTTCATGGGAATTTTGGACCATTCTTCCAAAGCGCAATTGTGAGGTCACACACTGATGTTGGACAGAAGGTCTGGCTCTCAGTCTCCGCTCTAATTCATCCAAAGGTGTTCTATGGGGTTGAGGTCAGGACTGTGTGCAGGCCAGTCCAGTTCATCCACACCAGACTCTGTCTTCCATGTCTTTATGGACCTTGCTTTGTGCACTGGTGCACAGTCATGTTGGAAGAGGAAGGGGCCAGCTCCAAACTGTTCCCACAAAGTTGGGAGCATGGAATTGTCCAGAATGTCTTGGTCTGCTGAAGCATTCCCAGTTCCTTTCACTGGAACTAAGGGGCCAAGCCCAGCTCCTGAAAAACAACCCCACACCATAATCCCCCCTCCACCAAACTTTACACTTGGCACAATGCGCTCCCACAAGTATCGTTCTCCTGGCAACCGCCAAACCCAGACCATTCCATCAGATTGCCAGATGGAAAAGCATGATTGGTCACTCCAGAGAAGGCTCCTCCACTGATCTACAGTCCAGTGGCGGCGTGCTTTACACCACTGCATCCACCGCTTTGCATTGCACTTGCTGATGTATGGCTTGGATGCAGCTGCTCGGCCACGGAAACCCATTCCATGAAGTTCTCTGCACACTGTTCTGGAGCTAATCTGAAGGCCACATGAAGTTTGGAGGTCTGTACCATTGACTCTGCAGAAAGTTGGCGACCTGTTCACACTCTGCGCCTCAGCATCCGCTGACCCCGCTCCGTCAGTTTACGTGGCCTACCACTTTGTGGCTGAGTTGCTGTCGTTCCCAAACACTTCCACTTTCTTCTAATACAGCTGACAGTTGACTGTGGAATATTTAGGAGTGAGGAAATTTCACGACTGGATTTGTTGCACAGGTGGCATCCTATTACAGTTCCACACTGGAATTCACTGAGCTCCTGAGAGCGACCCATTCTGTCACAAATGTTTGTAAAAGCAGTCTGCATGCCTAGGGCTGGATTTTATACACCTGTGGACATGGAAGTGATTGGAACACCTGATTCTGATTATTTGGATGGGTGAGCCAATACTTTTGGCAATATAGTGTATAACAAAACACAAAAAACATACCCATCTATACTTAATAACCATACACATATATTTCCCCACCCACATATACACCCACTCATAAAAATACACACTTGCTCATATTCACAATAGTAAATAAAAAATAAAATATCTGATTGTTCCCTTCTGCTCTCTCCCAGTTCACTCTAGTAGTTATTTATATTGTTTTTAACTTATAGTCTCTTCACTATTACTTGTGAGTCTTGGATTCATCTGTTCTCTTTTCTTTTGTTCTGTTTTGTTTGGTCACTGTTTTTGTCTGCTGGGGACTTTTGCCAGGTCATCACTGTAAATGAGAAGCTGTTCTCAACTGATTTTACCTGGTAAAATAAAGTAATAATAATAATAATAATAATAATAATAATAATAATAATAATAATAATAATAATAATAATAATAATAATAATAATAATAACAGTTTTCTATAATGATACTGCCTTCAACCTGTTAAAACATTTCATTAAACAATCAAACTGTGGTTGTAACTAGTATTACAGCAGGATTGTATGTTAGTTAATTATTAGACTAGATTCATTTATATAATGTGATTATATTATATATTATCTTTATACATGCACATTTTTTCTTGTACTTTATTCTGTTGTTGCCTCGTTGGATCAATAAAGTCTAATATAATATGTATTAATAACATACAGAATAACATAACATAAAATATTATATTATATTATATTATATTATATTATATTATATTATATTATATTATATTATATTATATTATATTATATTATATTATATTATATTGCCCCCCCACACACATCTGAACTGCCCCCACGGTGTAGTGTTTTAGGTTTCATTTTAAGACCCACTTTTATTCTACCACACCAGACTGGAGCCCAGGTGTAGGCTGTGCAGAGAAGCCCCTGAGACTGTCCAACACATCACAGCAGGTGTGAGATACTGGCAGGTAAGGCATACATGGAACAGCATAACCAGGTAGAGGGCATAGTGTACAGGAACATCTGTACCCAGTATGGACTGGAGGTCCCAGGGTCCAGATGGGAGACACCGCTGAAGGTGACAGAGAACAAACAGGCAGAGATCCTGTGGGATGCAGAGATCCAGACTGACAAGATGGTGATGTCCAATCAGCCTGAAATTGTGGAGGAGGATAAACATCAGAAGACAGTGTTAGAGACAGATGTAGTGATCCAGAGTGATAGAACATCAGAAAGAAAGAGCACGAGAAGCTGGAGAAATACCAAGGGCTAAAAGAAGAGATAGAGAAAATGTGGGGTGTGAAGGCAACAGTGGTGCCAGTAGTGATGGGGGCACTAAGGGCAGTGAGCCCCCAAACTGAGAGGATGGAACCAGCAGATATATATTAGCTACTGTGTTTTGGGTTTTAGTGTGTAATTTTCTTACTTTGTATAATTTTGTACATTTTTGCTTGCAAAAAAAGGAGTTCAAAATAAAGCGTATGAAAACCCTTTTGACATTACCACCCCACTGTGCAGATTATGTGCTTTAAGTGATTAGAAGGACATCTGTGGGCGGGTACCAGAGGGATAGTTGAAAGACAATAATCAATAGATTAATCAGTCCCAAACACAATGGACAGCTCTAGTTCAGTGTTTAAAAGTCAATAATGAGCCACACGTTTGACCTTCAAACAACAGTTCTTTCATGTTTTCAGTCTAATAATGAGTAATAGTATCATGTTTTTCACCTTTAGGGGTTTTTCACACTCATATCGAGTCCATTATGTACATTTTCAGAGTTCAACGAGTCCCGAGTTGACAAAAAGCAGAAGAAACGCCTTCACTGGTTCTTTCACTACTTGAAATTTTGTCCTTTTTAAAGGACAAACAGCTTCATTTACCACGGTCTCATTACATCAGCATTACAGCGCTGAAAAGAGGAAATAAACCACATAATAAACCAATAATACCATAAAAGTCAGTGTTGAGGCATGGACTCAAAAACCACACAGACACACACAAGTACAGAGGGATGTTCATTTGTTTTCTTAAAAAGGCAGAAAAAATAAGCAGTTTGTCCAAGAAGCTTAGAAAGAGAAAAGCTATGGATCCCCCGGCCACGTTACAGAGAAACAGATGGAATTCACTCATTCATCCATTAAAAAAATTAATAAAACAGACAAATGATAGAAAATCAAACCAGGGAAAGATTGCAAACTAAGACTACAAGCCTGAAGCATTTAGCTTGTTTGTGAATTTACGATAAATGAGCAAAAAATGAACAAAATATTCTTAATTTCTGACTATTTTGTTAATTTTTGGCCCATTTCTCAAATGATTTATTGTAAAGGAACCAAAAATAAACAAAGCCTTCTTAAGTTATGATTATTTTGTTAATTTTTCACTCATTTTTCTTCATTTCATTAATAATTTTGTTCATTTTTGACATGATAAATGAACCAAAAATGAACAAAATTATCATACATTTTTAAATTTAAAAAAAAGAAAAAAAAAAAGATAATTTTGTTCATTTTTGGCTAGTTGATTTTTAAATTTATGATAAATGATAAACAAAAGTTTTTAAAGGCCTGATGAGTTTGTTAATTTTTGGTCCATTTCTCATCTAATTTATCACAAATGAGAAAAAACCAAACAAAAGTTTCTTAAAATGTATGACAATTTTCTTCATTTTTGGCAAATTTTTCTTACTTTTTTACAAATTTGCTAATTTTTTTTTCTTTCTTGAGGACAAATGATAGAAAATCAAAGCAGGAAAGGATCGCAAACGGAGACTAAAAGCCTGAAGCATTAATTACAGAACATGCAGATCTATTCTTTCCTGTGTTTGGAAAATACACGATTATTTCAGTAAAATCTTCCTTTTCAGCCTCATTTCCACCAGAATAACTCCTGTCTCATCTGGTGTCTGAGTTTATTTTGACAGTTTTAGTAAGAATTGAACTAAAGTGAGTGAAGTAGGAATGTCGGAGGTTTAGGCCACACCCACAATAATGCATTAAAATGAAAACAGTTCAATTCACGAAAGTATCTCAGGTAAAATAACTGCTGAAAAACACTCAAATAATAGTCAATAATAGGATGAATTACTGACATAATCACATATAATTCAGTATCTGTGTTGGATTAAAGATGCACAAACTGAAATTAGGAGGAAAAACATGACAATTAAACGACTTTTTCTTTTGCAGCTTTACGTTTTTGGTCCAAATCTGAAAAACTGATCTAAATACACTGACCTGACACTGACCCCGTTTACATCCACACTAATACTCTGATCATTATCTGATCAGTGTGGAGTTATCAGATTATTGTTGATCATAATCTGTATTTCATTTATATTGATAATGGGATCCCTCAGGGCAACGTCTTAGACCCCATCATTTATATGTTTACATGAATGTATTTTCAGATGTAGGTCTACAGATGTACACTGATGACACTGACTCTGTTTACACTGATACTCTGATCAGTATCTGATTATTATTGATCATGTAAACAGTATAATCTGATCTGTTTGATCAGATAACAGCAGTAATCTGATTATAATTAATCAGATTAACACACCTGGATTTGTCCCCAGTACTCCCACGTCTTCATGCATGTATACAGGTAAATCTGATTTATTTAATTCTGTTATATCTGAACATGTGGAAAAACTATTGAAATCATAGAAAACAGAAGTGACGTAGAAGATAATATCAGGAAGTTGGATTTTACGTCATTAGACTCAAACAAAACCCAACAAAAATGGAGTAAAATAATAAAAAAGTGAATACAAATGGAGTAAAATAATGAAAAATTGAACAAAACCCAACAAAAGTGGAGTAAAATAATGAAAAAATGAAAAAAAAAACAGAACAAAAATTTTGTAAAAGAATGAAAAAATGAACAAAACTGAACAAAATTGAGTAAAATAAAACATATTATTGTGGATGTGGCCTCATGACTGTTTAACTCTTAACATCCACTCAGTGTTAGTGTTAGCATTAGCGTTAGCATTGTCGCTGTGTTTTGTGACGTTCTTTAGGTTTAATATGAAACTTTCTGTGGATAAACTGAGTGACACTTCATCACAGAACTGAACAGTAACAGAAGTGTTCATTAATGTGTACGGGGAGAATTATATTCAATTATTATATTCAATTATGTTCTCGTAAACGCTCAGCAGTGTTTATTAAAATACAGTAAATATGGACTGATATTAATTATTCGTATTCAACAGAAACAGGAGCTGAAACTGAACCCAGACTCACACTGAGCATTTTAAAATACTAAAATACTCTTCTAGTCATTTGATTTTATTGTATTTACTCTTAATGTGGTACATTTACATCAAGATAACATAAAATACTGCAACGTCAGAACTGTAACTGTAATTATAACTTCTGAAATTAAATGTTATTGTTCAGCTTAGACCTAAAGTAATTAGTCATTTAGACCCAAATCTGTAGCAGTTGAAAAATAATAATAAAACAAACAAAAATTAAAATAAATAATAAGAAGGAAATAAAAAAAATAATGAAATAAAAATGAAATATAATAAATGAAATATATCAAATCTAAAAATATTAAATATAATTAAATATAATAAACAAAAATATATAAAATAAAATATATACACAATAAAATAGAAATAATAAAATATTAATGAAGGTAATAACATAGTATTAGTGATACAGGAGTGGATAAAACTCTTTATACAGAACATCAGATGTTCTATATTTTTCACTGTTTCCTGCATCATCTGAATAAATAAATTAAATAATTACAGTTGAGCTGATGAAAAACAACAGAACCTCAAGGTTTAGACACTGAAACCATGACAATGTGCAATGAGAATTATTTATTAACTGAATATGCAAGTTTTATTTGATTTTTAACGAGTAAATTAATCGTGTCTTGTATGTTATATGTTGTGTGATACATGTATGTTTTATGCATGTTTATGAAGGTGCAGCCACGTTTCACTGTATGTAAATACAAAGACAATAAAGTCTATATATTTTTTTAATTTTATCACATAGATGTTTTTGGCAGAAAGTTCTTGTAGGTTTGGATGAGTTACTGAGTCTAATGTTCAAACGATAATGAATTAAGTGAAGTTTTGGTTTAAAGGGAACAGATTTCCCTGTTTTTTTCCCCTCCTCATTCTGCTGAACATGAACACATTCTCCCCATAAATACGTTTAATGAACACTTCTGTACCCACTTTAGTTTGACTCTCAAATCTGCAAAAGCATAAATACATGAAACACTAAAGCAAAAGAGAAATCAATAATCCCTCGGAGTCCGTCTGTGAAGAACGGCGCCTTCTTGCGGATGAATCAGAATAAAACAGCATCAGTGAAAAATCAGAAATAAACCGACTTTTCTGTAAAAAACATCGTCCAACATATGAAACCTGAAACACGTGGCGTCTTCCTTTAACTCACTATAGATCTAGTTTATTTACATGTCTATTTACCAAGAAACAACTAAGATTTGATCAGATGTGTGGAAATAAAAAAATAAAATAAAACTTCTGACTCACAGACTAAAGCTAAAGAAAGAAAGAAAGAAAGCAGATGCAATGAAAAATGAAACAAAGCACAGATGGAAAGCCTAGTAATAAGAAGAATATCTGAATGATTATAATGGTAAGAATGAGACTCATACTGTCGACAAATGACTGTTTTCAGCTGCATTCATTCACAGTCACAACAGAAGGATGATGTAAACCTGGAAAAACGCCGTTGGAACGACAAGTACGAGCACATTTGGACCAAAAAACGTGACGCCACGTCATTTTAACACGAGTTTAAGAAAAAAAAAAGTAAAAAATGCATTAACCCATAAAGACCCAGTGGTACTTATGTGGCAGTTCCCATTTTTAACCTTTAAGTGATTTATCAGTATTTATTATCATATAATAAATAATGTAAATAAATCTTGTATTTTTCTGCATTTGATTCACTGATCATGTAGATGTTCATTTAAACTCAGAGTAAATTCAAAGGTTCTTTTATCAAAACAGAGAAAACTGAAGAAAAGGTGACTTTTTCAGCAAAATCTATCATCAGTTAATAAAACTGCTCTTTTATGCAGATGATACTGTCATTTATGTTACATTACATTATCATTTATTTATGTCCATTTCCCTTTACTGTATTAGTCATATATTGAATGAATCCATCATATTCTTTGACATTTTCTAAACAGGTTAAAGTTTTAATGTATTTCAGGTGAATTATACATTATTTTCTATTTTGTATTTAGCATCATTGTACGACTTTAAAACATAACGACTGAATTAACCCTTAAAGAACTAGAACAATTTTTGTGGCGGGTTCCAAATACATTTATCACCATTCATTATAATATTATCCTCTGCATTTTGTTTTTTTGTTTTTTTTTTTATATTTAATTCACTGATCATGTAGATGTTCATTAAAACTCAAAGTAAATTCTCAAATTATTAAATAAAATCAGAGAAAACTGAAGAAAAAGTGCCTTTTTCAGACAAATCTCTCGTTAACTGAACATAAACCCAGTGCCTCCATCCACTGTCATTGATCCAACTCCATGGGTTTTACTGGTGAATCAATGTTATAGAAGATGACAGTGTTTCCACGGTGACTATGGAGCCTCTGAACGTCCAAATGGGTCATATCTGATGACCATGAAAAGACGAAGAACTGTATTTTACACCAATTATTTCCATGGATTGATAGGATCAATGGATCAACAGGTATTAAACAGTTCAGATCAGTGGATGGTTCTGGTCGGTAGTGGTTCTTTTGGGTCTTTATGGGTCAATAACATGTTTTCGAGCTGAACAGTCAGATGAGTCAGGTCCAAAAACCTGTTGTAAACTCAGATCCCTGTGCAGATCACAGGTTCAGTCCAGATTCATGCTTTACCAACAGGTTTCTACAGAAATATTCAGGCTGATTCCAGTCGACGGCACTAAAAATACCAGCGGTGAGTCCCAGCCCGGTGGGTCAGCACATGAGGAGGTTCAACCGCAAGAAAACAGAACATTTACCCTGAAAAAGGTCAGTTCAGAGGGAACGAAACATGCCTCCATGAGACACATTTTATATAAAAACAGACACCGGGACGCATCCTTTAAAGATACAACATGCAACAGCAGTGAATTAACCCTCTGGTATCCAGGTGAGCATGTTATGCACACCTTACACTTCATGTTATTAAAGGCCATATTATTATTCACAATTTGTTTTAGGTCAGAATTCAAAAGTTCATTTTTGTATGAACTGTTAAAATTCTAACCCATCGCTAAAATCATCAAATTATAAATAATGTTGAATTCCTACACTAACACCCTTCTACCAAGTGAGTACAAAATGACACATTTTAGCATTTAACATCTGACGTAGCACAAAAAATAATAATGTATATTAGCCAATGTTGGTGTTAATCATTGACATATGCCAGGATGAAAAAAAAAAAAAAATTATATGTAGAATATTTTTAAAAAAAAAATGCTTTTTGTTTTTGTAGCAAAAAATATGGTTTATTTACATTACAAACATAACATTTTAAGGGTAAAAAAATATGACAGTTATTGATTATTTGGTATTTTTTGTTTATATCTCAAGTTGATAAAATAAAAAAAAAAGTAAAAAAAACAAACTATTAAAATATTTGACGTTACTTCTCTTCTGCACAGATTACGCGCTTTCGGTGATTAGGGTTTGGTCTATGGGTCGGATACCAGAGGGTTAATAAATATATGAACCTTTTATGTGTGAATATGTATTAATAAATGAGCAGCTTCCCTGAAACGTCGACTAAACACTGACTTTGATGTAAAGGATGAGGGTTGAATTCTATACAAAAAAAATCCAAATAATGATGTTTAAGCTTGTCTTGTTTTGTTTTTGTTTCCATTTCCATGAACATTTTCTGATGCAAAACTACTTTCATAAAAACTAAGCTAATGTCTGTCTTCTACTGTTGTTAAATATAAATGTCACTGCACATGTTACATATTGCACCTTTAAAATAAAGTTAAATCCTTATGTTTAACCAATGGGTCAGTTCTACAGAAACAGATATGATCAGAATGGATGAAAAACAGGTTTTTGCACTAATATAAATGGACTTTCTGCGCAGTTTGTCACCTTTCTAACAGCTGTGAACATTAGCAACATAAAAACATGCACATCATCCAGTAAATGCACCGTGCAGTTTTACAGTGTATTAAAGTGTGAACAGAAATGATCATTATGCATGATTTTCATGCTGATTCTCAACTAACCTGATCATTATTCCAACATTTGACCCAAATGTCCATTGGCTAAAGCTAAACTCACAAAACTCAAAAACTCAAAAATGCAACATTATCAGAAACTTTAATGCTGGTAATGTTACGTTTTATTTTATCAGTTGAACAAAAACTTAAAAGAATATACAAAAAGTCTGTAGATTTTTCAGTTTTTATGAAATAAAAAGTACCTGCATTAATGTTGCCTGTAATATTGCATTTTTTCCCACATATCTAACAGAGAATTTACATCTTTAATTAAAAACAGAATAAAATCATTAAATTCTGGAACTGAACATTGATTGATGATCAGTTTTTCTGCTGAATTTCCTGATGCTCGTCAGTCCACGTATCCAGTTATCTATATAAACTGATAATATCAATCATATCAATAATAACATCATACACATCAGATGGTTTTCATCTCCATGAGCCTGTGTAAATACGCCGTACAGCGCCATCATGTGGTTTATGTCAAAATAAACACAGGTCACATGATAGTGATGCAGTTTTTGTCTCGTACTGTGGCATTTGGACTCCAAAATCTTCAAAATTGAAACTTTGGACAGAGTTTTCAGTAACAATGGTTTCCAGTGACATAAACCAGACTTTTTATGTGGATAAAAAACTAAAACACTTAAAATATAGGTTTTTACAGATACTGGATATGAGTAAACATGGTCTAAGGCTATAACGTCCAGTCCTGTGTAAAAGTCCAGTGTTTTTTTATTATAGTTCTAATGGCCACAAAAGTGGGAGGGATCGGACTTTAAGCGGATTTATATTATTATATTAATTCAGTTTTTTAGATGAAAATGTCCATTTGTTACTAAACAGAGACAGATGTGAAAGGTGTTCAACACAGATGTTTTTAATTATATTATTATACTGTATTTATAATAAAAATTCATCTTATTTTTGGAGTTTGTTCTGAAACATAAGTATAAACATGGACTGTGTAAAAGTCCTTTTTAAAGTTCTAATGTCCACACATCTGCATTTGTCAGTGTTTGTATTTAATCTGATATATGTGGAAAAAAACACAAAACAAAACAAAACCCTATAGTTAAATGGATTAAACAGCTTCTATAAACCACAGTGCTCGTATTAATGTGACCTTTGACCTTAACATGTCTTTAACCCTTCAGTTCAGACATGAACAAATGACATTTATGGCATTAATTTCAAACTGAATAAATTGAACGAGCCACAAAAAAAAAAAAAAAAAAAAAAAGATCAACATGAAGTAAAAATGAACATAAAACAAAAACATAAAACAAACCAACAAAATGACTGAAATAATCAATAAAAGAAACAAAAATGAAAAGAAAAACTAACAAAATGACTGAACTCATAAGTCATCAACGTCAATATTAGCAAAAATGATCAAATTAGTCAACAAAATGAACAAAAACATCAACAGATTGAATGAAAATCAACAAAAATAATAAACAAAATTAAAAAAACTGAACAAAATAATCAAAAAATTGAAAAAAATGGATGAAATGATCAACAAAATTAACAAATTAACGACAAAATGAATAAAATAATCAACAAAATGAGCAAAAATGAACAAAAACATCAACAAAATTAACAAAAATGGACAAAAGTGAATGCACTGATTAAAAAAAAAAGAAAAAAAAAAAAGTCCATAACAACCAGGTTTGATTCATCAGATGATTTTAACTGTTTCTTGTCACGGGGTTAAAGGTCAAACTAAATAGTAACTTTAACCTTTACAACACATTTAGTTCAGTTTTTTGTGTCTTTTAAGGCTGTGAACATACTGACTGTATTTTCTCATTGTATGTGAATAAAAGAAAATAAGAACTAAATATATATGATCATTTAACCCTGAAAAACAACACAGATAAAGGTGGATCCGACTTTTACACAGTAACTGGATGTTATTTCCGTGTTAAACTCAGTCTAACTGTGGGTTTTCTGTTCCTGTTAAAGCTACTGAATGCGTCATACCGCCTTAAGGTTGATGAGGTTTCAGTTGAATCATGATTGGATGAAAAACATCAGCGTAAACGGGTTCAACTGGACGTGATTTGTCAGTTTGACTTTGACAGAACAGTGACGTTTGCTACAGACGGATCATATCTACGTCCTCCGTTCATCAGGTGTGTGTTAGTGCGAGTCCACGGTGCGTTCAGGTGCATACTTCATACGTGGTGCGTTCGGCGTCTCACATGCGCTGACGTACAGGAAGTGTGTGTGCTTCAGGGTAAATGCGATAAATTGAACTCTTCAGGCATCCAAGACTCAAGCAAGCAGTAAAGGTTGTAAACGGACTTCATTTCCCATCATGCATCAGCAAGGCCTCGACGCCTTCAACTATCACCGGAAAATGTCTTTGACCTTCAGATTTGCACCGAAAAAACATGCGATAAGTATCAAACAAACGCTCCGATGTCCCCAAAGTCCCTTTCCACAACTGTTTAGAAACATCCCATAATAATAATAAACAGGCATTAAAGTCCTTATATATAAAAAGTGGTGCAGTGACAATAGAAACGGTTATTTTCTCCATTTTCTAGAAAGACTATGTTTTTGTTTTGTTTTGTTTTGTTTTTTTTAGAAAAAAAAGACACTTGTTGAGGTTCCTGGAGTCGGAGTGGAACGGTGGACGATCCGACCTTTGACCTTTGACCTTCTGAGGACGAGGACATCAGCGTCGTCATTGGAGACAGAGAGTCCAAGTGTCCCTGAAGGTGGAAACATAAAAACCCATCAGACGGAGACGCCACCACATCCGCTGACGGTGGTTAAAGCGGCTACATGAAGGAAACGCCTCCGGAGGAAACGCGTCCGACGGTAAAAACAGCTGATTTTCAGGTGGATTTTCCTTTGTTCTGTCTTTTCTTTCTTCATCCTGGTGTAAAAACGGTGTTGGTGTAAACTCCTGTTTGTAGTGGTGGTCCTCACATGTTCCACTATGGCAGTATTCACTATCGGCTTCTTCTCCTGTGGTCGTCTAAGGCTCGTCGTCGCCAGTGGCAACGGACAATCGCATGGCGACGGACAGGTGGTCGGTGAGGCCGGCCAGCTGGGTGACGAAGCTGAACTCCTCAATGTCCTGGAAAAAAAAGAAAAAAAAGAAAACCAAAACATTAATGTCTGGGTTAATAATAGTCATCACTGCTAAACAGAAAAAAATAGAACATGTGAGAAAAGGATTCAGGTTCAACATACATGAACTAAAAACAGGTCAGAAAAAAAAAAACAAAAAAACAGAATAAACTATAAATAACGACAAATACAAACATTTTAAAGGGAAAAAAGTTAAATTACATTCAGGAAAATGTACAAACTAACCAACAAAATGATTAAAAATGAATGTAAAAGAATACAATAGTCATAGAAATTAACAAAAAAAATGACTAAATTATACAACAAAATTAACAAATAATTAAAAGAACATAATTGCCAACAAAATCCAACCAAAACTGACCAAACTAACCAACAAAATGATTTAAAAATGAACGCAGAAGAATACAATAGTTAACAAAATGAAAAAAAAAGACAAAAATTAACAAAAAATGAACACAATGTAAAACAATTTAAAAGATAATAATAATAATAATAATAATTTAAAAAAAGAACATAACTGTCAATAAAATACCCAAAAATGAACAAATGTTGACCCAAAATAAGTAAAATTACATGAAAATATTTCCATTTATAAACTATCCTTTAACAATAAATGTGAATAACTTGAACAAATATAAACAACATGAAATGTCTTAATAAAAATAAGCGCAATTTGACCAATTTCATTTTGTTGAAGTTTCACATTTTTGCTCTTTTTTGTGCATGTTTTGTTCTTGTTATTATTTATTTTGTTGATTTTTTTTTTTAAATATAATTTTATCCATTTATATTCATTCAGTTCATGTTTCTTAAAATTTGTCCATTTTTAACATAATTTATAGTGTATTATGTTATTTTTTTTTACTGGTCCAAACCACTGGACATTATTAGTCTCTGAATAAAAAATGTGAATAACTTTAACAAATATGAACAACATGACAAGTCTTCATATTTATCAGTGTAATTGTACCAATATTCTTCCTGTTATTAAATATTTTGTGTGTTTGTAGATCCACTGTGATCTATAAGTGTGTAAATGATAAACTGAGGCAGAGTATTGGTAAAATTTCACTTAATTTTCTGAAGAAATTTCGGGTTGTTCATATTATTCACATTATTTAAAGGATAATTTGTATATTTAAACATTTTCAAAATATAATTTAACTTTTTTTTTGCACTAAAATACATTCTGAATGTGGAACCTGAACTAAATAATTTGAACATTATTGACTGTTAGTATCTTCAGTGTCATTTTCATCCCATGTCAGGGACTGGACTGTCTGGTGTCCGGTTTTGGCCCACGGGCCACATGTTTGACACCCCTGCTGTAGATGAAATGTTCATTTTCTTTTTTAAAAAAATGCAATGCATTTAATTGATCAGATGAAATGAAGTTACAGTAAGTGTCCTCTAACACCAGGGGGCAGTAGACACAGACTCATATGATTTTACCGTCCAGTCCATTCATTCTCCTTATGTCACTGATCATCAAGTAAAAAAAAATCTCCAGAATAAAAATTGAAATAATCCCAATTATTTTATATGATCCTGTCCATTCACTTGAATTAAACAAATGATGAAACTAACAGATATATTTCATCATTATTTTATTTACCATCATTTAAATGGAGCTTTAAAAAAAAAAAAAAAAAAAAAAAAAAAAAAAAAAAGACATCCTGTTCAATCTAATTCCTCTTCTACACTGTGGTTTATTTTATTTTATTTTTCCCCCCACGTTATGGTAATAAATTTGGATAGTTTTTACATCATGTTAAATCAAATTAAATTTTTATGAAAGGGCAACAGAGAAATAGAATTAATTTTACATTTGTCAAAATTATACTCCGGTAAAAATAAGTAAAAGTTTGTCTTCATGAGGGGTGTGTCTATAGTAACCACTACCCATGATGCAACAGTGTCACCACCACACATGTGGATGTAATCTATCTATCTATCTATCTATCTATCTATCTATCTATCTATCTATCTATCTATCTATCTATCTATCTATCTATCTATCTATCTATCTATCTATCTATCTATCTATCTATCTATCTATCTATCTATCTATCAACACCACCTCCCACTAAATAACTACATGGGTTTAGTTTCAGTGCACAGCGTCACCACTAGAGGTCCTCGTACCAGTTTCCAGTCCTGGTTCAGGCCTTCGTCGCTGTAGAGGATGTAGTCGATGCGGCGTCCGTTGCCCTTCAGGGGGATCTTCCGTCCTTTCTGGCTGCTGCCGGGACACTGGCTTTTACTGGGAGGAAACACCAGGTACTCCTTCCTGCCCTCCTCGTTCTCCATCACCCTAAAAAAACAGACGCAACAACGACCAGTTTAAGGTTAAACAGGTTTAAACATTTAAACCAGTTTAAGGTTAAACACAGGTTTAAACATTTAAACCAATTTAAGGTTAAACAGGTTTAAACACAGGTTTGAAAACATGTTTAAAAAATGTCCATGAGTTAAAAATGAACATGTGAATGTGTGTGAGTTTGTCTTTTACTTTTGTAAACTTTCAGGTGAACTGATCTCTTCATCATAAAGGCCACTGGGATCCAGAAGTGTACCTGAAAAAACACCAGTAAGGAAGGAAACAAACCAGTAAGAAAATAAAGAAACCAGTAAAAAAAAAACCCAAAACACCAGTAAGAAAAGAAAAAAAAAAACAGTAAGAAAATCAACAAACCAGTAAAAAAAAAAAAACAACAGTAGTAAGGAAAGAATGATTTTATTCACTATTTTAATCATTACTTTCACTGTCCTCTGCGTCATCCCTCCGTCCCTCTACGTCTCCGTCCACATAAATAACCCGTCCTGTGAACAGGTCCGTCCACTGTGTCCCTGAAAAACCTCTGGCCTAAATCCGTCTTCGTGTCCAGACCCAGACCCTGTGACGTTCCTAAAGCCCCTGAATGAGCAGATCCAGTCCACAGAGGACAGACAGGAGGTCCAACACCAGAACATACCCTACACTGTACGGTAATAAATGCCACAGTGTTTGTTTTTACCATTTTATTATTTTTGTCATCAACTTGAGTCATAAACAAAAATACCATATACTCCATACTTGTCATATTTTAACCCTTTAACCTTCGGGTGAGCACATTATGCTCAGTTTGTATCAGGTCAGAATTCAAACACTGTTCATTTACATACATGCATAAAAATTACATTACTTATTTTTTATTTTTTCATCCACTGGTTCATATACATTATTATTTTTTGTTCTGGGTCAAATGGTAAATGTTAAAATGTGTCAGTGTGTATTTTCACTTGGTAGAAGGGTGTTAGTGTGGGAATTTAATATTGTTTATAATATGTTTATATATATGTTCTGATTTTAGTGGATGAGTCAGAATTTTTTTTAAAAAATCACTGAATTCTGACCTAAAACAAATAATATGATCTTTAAAAACATGAAGTGTAAAGTGTTCATAATACACTGGACACCTGAGCAGTCAGACTGCAGCCTGCAGTTTAGGTCTGTTCACATGTTCACAGTGTCATTGTGTCATTGTGTAGTTGTGTAGTTGTGTAGTTACCCAGGGCCCATGGTTTGTCCTCCCCCGGCCCCAGGCGACAGGGGTCCTTGTACTGGGTAAAAAGTGCATGCTGCTGCTCCAGCTTATCCTCTGGAACACACAGACACACAACGGTTACACATAAACACACAACGGTTACACACAGACACACAACAGTTACACACACACACACACACACACACACACAACAGTTACACACAGACACAACGGTTACACACAAACACACAACAGTTACACAAAAATGCACAAACACACAACAGTTACACACAGACACACAACAATTAAACACACACACACAACAGTTACACACAAATGCACGCAAACACACATGCACGCACACACACACACACACACACACACACACACACACACACACACACACACACACACACACACACACACTACCATACAGATGACAGGACACAGATGACACAAACAAAAGGACAGATGCACCAACAAACACACATTATGTATTTGACACATTTAACCCATTTATGTTTGACCAGGAGGGGGCGACACTGAGAAACATCCACCTCCATGAAAGAGAGTATGATTTAGTTTAGGTTCATTATGGTGATGTTTTTGTTCATTTCTGTTCATTTTGTTGATGTTTTTGTTCATTTTCCATTTCACTCACACAGGAACTGGAAAAGGAGCTGCATCCAAACATGTCTGTGAGTTCTTCATCTTCCAGATAAAAGAGGAGGTTTTGAATTTACCTTTAATCTACTGCAGTGGCGGCTGCTGGTCTTTCAGACAGGGGAAGCTCATTGTCGGCTTACATCAAAAAAATTGTCAAGTTATTTAAACATAAATTCGGCCCTCCGTTCCTTTTTAAGAAAATGCTCAGTGACCTTATCGTACCAAGTAGACGTCTTTTCCAGGGACTTGATTGCTAGTTCACTCTGACCTAGCCAACAGTTTGATTGAATTAACTACCTACAAAATAATATTAAACTCGAACAAGAAATGATTAAATTATGTAACTGAAACAAGAAAACACTGAAATTATGTTAAATTTAAACAAGAAAGTACAATGAGTGTGTTTTATTTACAGTGCAAGAAATTAACAAGTCATTTCGTAGTGGTTTCTCTCTCAATTTCACAGCAGAATGTGCGACAGTATTAAACTGAACTGTGTCAGTGAAGGAGCAGATCTCAAACTAGCTGTCAATCAAACGGGATTCAGCCTTTCGACTGATCCTCCAATCAGCACGTGGAAGCCTGGCGTCCAGCCCGGCCAAGCTCCGCCCACAGCTCCATTCACCCCCAGAGACACTGAGCATCTGGGGGCGGGACAACACCGTGGCATTTATCCAATTACCATCCAGTTTTGAGGCAATGAAAAAAAAACTGTTCCACTCAGTCCCATTGAAGCCCAGAGACGGACACAGTCTACGGACAAATGCACTGAGCAGAGATGGAGGAGAAAACACAGACACGGGAATGGAGGAGAAGTGAACAACATCCAGTCCACTGATTTGTGATAAAGCTGATTCTGAACGAACTCGTCTGTGAGATGAACGTGTTCTAACACATTTGTAGTCAATGAAATATCAACACAACCGAACATATTTAACCATTTAATTTTCATAATTTTAGGTGAAGCTGAGCTTCTCTTGCAGTCGGAGAAATCACCTTTCATCTACAGTCAGTACATGTTCATTAACAGGGAACCATCTGTTTTTATTTATTTATTTGTTTATTATGGCTTATTAAAAGTTAACTACATCATACAGATATGTCGACTTTCTTTTTTCATCTACATTCAGCATAAGTTCATTAACAGGTAACGAGACCTCAGATTAATGACTGAACTAATTATTCATCATTTTAATAATGATTTATTCAGTTTTAAAACTTAATACTAGTTTTTTACTCTGCGTCAGGGTTGGTGTTTAGTTCAGCTTTAGTTTAGTCAGAGTCAGACATGATGAGTCTGTTGGGATGAAGTTTGACATGTGATTGACATGTGATTGACAGGTAATTGACAGATGTTTGACAGACAATCGACAGGTGATTGACATATGATTGATATGTGATTAACAGGTGCCTAACGTCTGTACCTGAAGAGCAGTTGTCGAAGTTGAGGTCTCCCAGGACGACGTCGAAGGCCACCAGATCTTCAAACACCTTTTCTCCTTCCGGTTGCCGTGACGACGCCTGGCGGAACTCAGCGCCCCACTGAAGAAGGAGGTCCAACTGCTCACATCGCACGGCAGCGTCGCCTGGGGCAACGGACGGAAAAATAATAATGAATAAAGACCAGCTGTTCCCAAACACAACCATAAACACACACACACACACACACACTCCTTTCTCATATGTTTCATATTTTCTTATATTTATGTAAAACACACTGAACAGGCCTTTTGTCTGATAATATTTAATAAAATCCTGTGTTTTACTGCCTTTAAATCACATATATGAACCAGTTTGAACTGTTTAACATCGTTAATAACAGCCTCATGAGTTCATTTAATAACATTAAAAACACTGATTATGTCAAATTTAAACTTTTATTCACATTTTTGCATTGATATATTAATATTAATACATATTTCAATTTAATAAAAGTTAACTATGTTTATAAGGTAATAAACTCTATCTGTTATGATAATTAACAGTTTATGTTAATAACTTGTCTATTATATGTTAATTAACTGTTAAGTATTTCTTTTTGTATTTTCTTTTTCTATTTTTTCATTATGAAAACTGATAACTAATATTACACATTCATATCTTAATAAATCTTTAAGTATGAGCTCATTAACAGTTAATTATACTTACTTTAAATATTAAAGGTGTAAAAACCAAACTTAAGCTTTATTTTTCTTACTGATCCTTTATTAATAGTTAACAGATGTAACAAAAGAATATTAATGCTTAATAAATCCTTTATTAGTAACTTATTAACAGTTAACTGTAGTTTTTAAAAAAAATAAATATCAGATTTAATGAAAGAACAAATTCCTTACTGGCCTCATAAATCCTTTTACTTTGTGCTTATTAATGTATAACTAAACTGTTATATAGATTAATAAATCCTCAGTTATACACTTATTAACAGTCAAAAACCTTTTATTAAAAAAAACAAACAAAACAGATTTAATGGTAGAACAAATCTTTGTTGGCTTAAAAAGTTTTTAATTATGTGCTTATTAATGTTAACTAAACTGTTATGTAGATTAACAATTCCTCAATTATTCACTTATTAACAGTGACCAGCCTTTTTACATGAGATTTAATGGTAGAACAAATGTTATTTAGCTTAAGCTTTATTATACACTGATGCAAATTTTTCATATTTTTTTTTACATTTAATGGCATTTAAATCTTATTTTATTAAATCTTTTACTGTGTTCTTAATGGTTACTGGTGCTTTTTGCAGGTTCCTGATTTAAACTGATGTCTTTTGCTGATGCTTCCCATTTCTGTCGTAAATGTCACCGTTGTCTATTGTTTGTGTCCGTGTTAGTTTTGTCTGTTTGGTTAAATGTTACTGGTTCTAGTGTTTAGTTCAGTGGGTTGGTTTGTGTCGGGCGTTGGTTTCCAGTCCGATCCAGTAAATGGGAGGAGGAGGTTGACAGAGAAATAACAGCTGAAATGGGGAGAGTGTGAAAAACAAAGAGGTGTGAAGACGTGGAGGACGAGTGGGAGGCTTTGGCTTCAGCTCCACTGGACGAGGAATCCAATGTTTCTGTGAGTTTTACTGGATCTGAGATGAAACTGGGATCTGTGGAGGCGGCTTGAACTCAGACGGGCGAAACCAGCCCACGACACAAAAAGAATTCAAACTGGACCCGTTCGATACTCAGCTCTGAAAAAGTGTACGTATGAGAACCTGTGGACTGGATACAAACACAGAACACACTTCCATTTCCTGTGTCGACAAACCGACGACAAACAATCGACAACAACAAACAACCGATAACCAACAATCGACAACAACAGACAGCCAACAATCAAAAACCGACAACCAACAAGAACCGACAGCCAACAATCAACAACAACAAACATCCGGCAATCGACAAACAACAACAACCAACAGCCAACAATTGACAACAACAAACAACCGACAATCAACAACCAACAACAACCGACAGCCAACAATCGACAACAACAAACAACCGACAACAACCAACAATCGACAACAACCGACAGCCAACAATCAACAACAACCAACAATCGACAACAACCAACAACAACCAAAAGCCAACAACAACCAGCAACAACAAACAATCACCACCAAAAACCACCAACAATTGACAACCAACAACTGACAACAACCAACAACTGACAACAAACTAACAACCAACAACCACCACCAACAAAAACCAGGAACAACCGACAACTAACAATCGTCAACAACGACAACCAACAATCAACATAACCAACAACAACTTGACAGCCAACAATCGACAACCAACAATAACATATATCCTCATTGTCCATCCAGTGCAATATATATTTATCTGTACATGCTTGTTTTTATTCTGTATATATTTTTACACTTTTTTCCCCTTTTAAACTGTTTTGCATTACGCACTACAAGAGAGTTCTGTCTTTTAATTTCACTGTACATATGTATAATGACAAAGTCATTCTATTCTATTCTATTCTATTCTATTCTATTCTATTCTATTCTATTCTATTCTATTCTATTCTATATGTGACAGCACTTGGACAGATTTGGTCGTAGTAGTAGTAGAAGGTTTATGGTTGCTGCTGTTGACAGGTGCGTAGGAAGCAGATGAAAATACACAAACACCTGATACACTGAGCACAGTACTACAGTACTCAGCTGTAGTACTATCAGCTGTAGTACTACTGTAGTAGTACGCATCACAGAAGCCTTTATTGTAGTATGTTCTGTATCTGTGTTCTATCACGCCTCCAGCACTCAACCAGGCAACGCTTCTCATCTTAGAATCAGGTCCCCCCACCCCCACCCCTTTCCACCCAGTTCTCCCCATCGTCCCTGTACATCACATACACCCCCCCCCCCCAACCCCCCCCATCGGGTTTATGTTTGAAGTATCTTTAGAAACAGCCCTGGATCGGTTATATTTAGGCCTGTGAGAAGCATAGGTGGAGTCCAGAAATAGAAGGCAGAGGGGGGATGTGTCTGTGGTAAAAAATGAACCAGGCATCGTCCAGAGGATTTAAATAGGCCTGTGACGCCTTCAACAGCTTGAGCCAGTCGCCATGGGAACAGGGGGAGGGGGAGGAGGAGGAGGAGGAGAAGGAGAAGGAAGAGCAGAAGGAGGAGAAAAAGGAGGAGAAAAAGGAGGAGAAAAAGGAGGAGGAGGAGCGTGGGTTTGATGAGCCCATTTCTCAAGCTGTCTGGACTCAGAAAACACAGGATGGTGTAGATGTAGATGAGGGTGTACGTGTAGGGGGGTGGAGTTTTTGTAGGTGTAGGTGTAAGGGGGTGGAGTTGTGTAGGTGTAGGTGTAAGGGGGTGGAGTTGTGTAGGTGCAAGGGGTGGAGTTGTGTAGGTGTAGGTGTAGGGGGTGGAGTTGTGTAGGTGTAAGGGGGTGGAGTTGTGTAGGTGTAAGGGGATGGAGTTGTGTAGGTGTAGGTGTAGGGGGTGGAGTTGTGTAGGCGTAGGGGGTGGAGTTATGTAGGTGTAAGTGTAGGGGGTGGAGTTGTGTAGGTGTAAAGGGGGGTGGAGTTTTGTAAGTGTTGGGGGGTGGAGTTGTGTAGGTGTCGGGGGGTGGAGTTGTGTAGGTGTAGGGGTGGAGTTGTGTAGGTGTAAGGGGGGGTGGAGTTGTGTAAGTGTTGGGGGGTGGAGTTGTGTAAGCGTAAGGGGGGGGAGTTGTGTAGGTGTTGGGGGGTGGAGTTGTGTAGGCGTAAGGGGGTGGAGTTGTGTAGGTGTAAGGGGGGTGGAGTTGTGTAAGTGTTGGGGGGTGGAGTTTTGTAGGTGTAGGTGTAAGGGGGTGGAGTTGTGTAGGTGTAGGGGGGTGGAGTTATGTAGGTGTCCCTTTCAATGACATAATAAGCCCCTGTGTGTGATTGGTCGGCTGTTGTACCTTCTATGGCGTGCAGGTGTGTACATGTGATGTATCCCACAACCCTTTGCTCCTGATGGGAGGTGCCCACATGAACCTGTAGAGACACAAGCATGATGGGAAAAGTCAAACAACACAACAGCAGCCAGGTCACACAGGGGGAGGTCAAAGGTCAACCATTTCATGCAGTAGTGCAGTAGTCAAACTGGAATTATTATTATTATTATTATTATTATTATTATTATTATTATTATTATTATTATTATTATTATTATGTAAATATCTGTATGTGTAGAATATTTATTACTACTTTTATCTTATCTTATTTATTCAACTGTATGTGTGTTTCTATAATTTTCTGTATATTACACTGCTTTATTTTTTATAATAATAAGTATAAATTGTGGAATTACAACATACGTAACATGGAATTAAACCATTTGATTCATTCATTGTTACATAAGTTTTGAAATGACATAATTACAAGGCCTGTGTTTTTAGAATTAAATCTGTAATTATGAAATGTTGATGTGTTAATGAGCCGTCAGCAGAGGCCAGTGTTGTTCCTGATGCTTCATGTGTTCATATGTTTTAGTACAGAGGTTATGCATATGCAGCAGAACACCCCCCATTCACACTGGGTGTCAAAACAGGCACCGACATGGATGCATTTAGTAAAAAAAAAATACAAAACTGGGAAGAAAAACAATAATTATCTCCTCATCTTCACAGTTTTACCACAGAACCAGTGATTTATGGTTTTATTCATATTTTATATGGAGACGTCACCAGAAAAAGCGTTTATTTCTACAGTAACTGAACCATTTAACCCCTTCATTCCCACCAGATCATCAGTGAAACAGTTACCAGTTTATACAATAAACGTTTGTTCTATATTCATGTTATATGTTCTAATAAACTTTAGACTCAAATGAGTATCTATGTTAATTTTACAGCTTTCCTGAACAACAAAATATAGTTAGTGAATAGAGGAGTGAGGATGAGGAGGAGGAAGAAGAGGAGGATAAGAAGAAGAGGAGGATGAAGAGGAGGATGAGGAGAAGCCAGTGGTTTTATGGTGGGTGATCTGGGTGGACCAGTGGACCAGTGGACCAGTAGACAATAGACCAGTGGACCAGTAGACCAGTGGACTAGTAGACCAGTGGACCAGTAGACCAGTGGACCAGTGGACCAGTAGACCAATAGACAGTGGACCAGTAGACCAGTGGACCCAGTGGACCAGTGGACGAGTGGACCAGCAGACCAGTGGACTCGTAGACCAGTGGAGCAGAAAGCAAGTAGACCTGTGGACCAGTGGACCCATGGAGCAATGGACCAGTGGAGCAACGAAACCAGTGGACCTGTAGGCCAGTGGACAAGATCTCCAGTACACCTGTGGACCACTGGTGGACCAGTAGACCAGTGGACTAGTGGACCCGTAGAAAAAGTGGACTAGTGGACCAGTGGACCAGTAGAAAAGTGGACTAGCGGAGCAGTGGACCAGTAGCCTAGTAGACTAGTGGACTAGTGGACCAGTAGATCAGAACAGAGATAATCCTAAACTGCTCTGTGGTGGTTTCCATCTAGGTCTGGGGTCAACCTTGGACCAGGACTAAACCTCCACCCTAACCTGGATGTGAACAGACTGGAGCTGCAGCTGGAGTCTCAGAATAACCTCTGTGTGTTGGTCCAGTTAATGAAGGCTCTTATGTGTGCTGTTCTAAATGCAGACTGTCTGGGGGGTGGGGGTGGGGGTGGGGGAATCATCCTTCAGCCTGAACTGGACTATTCAGAGTCTAGGTCTGTGGTTTGGAGGGTTTCCTGAGGACAAACACACACACACCAGGTACATTCAAAGCAGACACCTGTAGTTCCATGAATGTCCACTTGAGGCAGGCTCCATTTTAAAAGGACCAACTGTTCAACACAGATGAACTGCACAGTCAACACCACTGATCCACAACTGCACACCTGGGACATTTACACCCTCAAACCTCTGCAAAAGAAAATACACAAAAACCTCTTAACTGTTTGTCTTAATTGTATTCACTTAGCGAATAAGCAGTTATTAAAAAGTTCCAATCAGCTGACAAGACTGAAACTACAACTGACTGAAATTATCTGAAACTACAGCTGTTAATATAACTTATACCAGTGGCAAGATAAGATTAGATAAATGAGACTACGATTAGATAAGATAAAATGAGATTAAGATGAGACCTAAGATAAATAAAACAAGAGTAAGACAAGATAAGATTAAGATAAGACGAGACAAGACAAGATGAATAAGACTAAGACAAGTCTAAGACGAGAGGAGATAAAACGAGATTAACACAAGAACAGGATAAGATATACTCAGATAAGAAGAAATAAGATTACTATAAGACAAGACGAGATAAGATACAACTAAGACGAGACTAAGACGAGACAAGATAAGAAAAGATGAGACGAGATGAGATGAGACTCAGGTAAGACAAGATAAGATTAAGATAAGATAAGATGTGATGAGATAAGACTAAAACAAGACTAGAATAAGATAAAATGAGACTTAGTAATGATGAGAATAAGACATGACGAGACTGAGATGAGACAAGATAAAATAAAATGAGACTAAGATGAGATGAGGCTCAGATAAGATAAGATTAAAATAAAAAGAGATGAGGTAAGACAAAGACAAGACTAGGATAAGATGAGACTAAGACACGACGAGACTAAGACAAGATAAGATTAGATAAAATAAGATAAGTTAAGATAAGATAAGATAAAATGTCCATTCATCATTTTTAATCCTTTCACGTCTCCTTTAATGAAATTCTAAATCCTCATTTACGTCTGTGGTGAATTTCCACTTCTCTTGTGATCAGAGCTTCTTTCTTTCAGTCAAATGGAAGCTGATTGTCCATAATGGGATGACTGTTTTGGCTCAGACCTGCTCATAAAAACCCCCAAAGGCACAATAAAGCATTAGTCTAATGAGGCGACGCTCAAACCCAACACAAAGCTTCCACTGTGGACTCTGAGTCCAGTAAACACACCTTACAGGTCTACGAGGTCTGAGGATCAGATTCAGTCAGTGTTACTGAATGAGTGTTCTGGGACAAAGGTTGGCTTAAAGTGTATGAAACACTGCTCCAGTTGTGTTAAAGGCATTATCAGCATCACCAGAGGACACATTAACCTGGGATAAGGGTTTATGACGGCGAATGGAAGGGGGTCGGTCCGGTCGTATGACCTGTAGGAGGGTTACAACAGACAGACTTTGACCAAATGTAGCCTTGGTAGGATGGAATTACAATGTAGGACAGTGTTTGATTAGATTAGATTAGATTAGATTAGATTAGATTAGATTAGATTAGATTAGTTTAGATTAGATTAGATCAGTTTGGATGAGATTAGATTGGATTGTATTAGTTGGATTAGATCAGATTAAATTACATTATATTATATTATATTATATTATATTAGATTAGATTAGATTAGATTAGATTAGATTAGATTAGATTAGCTCAGTTTGGATGAGATTAGATTGGATTGATTGGATTAGATTAGATTATTTTATCTTAGATTATGTTAGATTAGATCAGATCAGATCAGTTTGGATGATATTAGATTGGATTGGATTAGTTTGGATTGGATTAGATTAGATTAGATTATTTTAGATTAGATTAGATCAGTCTGGATTATATTATATTAGATTGGATTAGATCAAATTAAATTAGATTAGATCAGTTTGGAGGAGATTGGATTGATTTGGATTAGTTTGGATTAGATTAGATTAGATTGGATTAAATTAGATTAGATCAGATTAGTTAGATTAGATCAGTTTGGATTAGATTAGATTAGATTAGATTGGATTGGATTAGATTACTTTGGATCACATTAGATTAGATTAGATTAGATTAGATAGAATTTTACAGACCCTTTGGGCAGAACCCTCAGGAAACTGAGGAGGAAATAACTAACTAAATAAATAAATAACTAGCTTCAATATGTACATAACATTTGACATAGCACAAAAAACAATTATATATATTAACCAATGTTGGTGTTAATCACTGACACATGCCAGAATGAAAAAAAACAAAACAAAAAACTAATACAATTTTTTGGTAGAATATTGAAAAAAGTTTTTTTTTTCCATCAAAAAATATCATTTTGGCATTTTAAGGGGTTAAAAATATGACACTTATGGAGTATTTTGTATTTTCTATGAATTTTTCTGAAAGTGATTTTTTGCAATTCACTATAATATCCTTGCATTTTCCATGTTTTCAGTGTAAATCAGTATTTTATCTATATTAATTCAATGATCATGTAGACATTAATTAAACCTCAGAGTAAATTCAAAGGTTATTATATTAAACAAAGAGAACTGAAGAAAAAGTGTCCTTTTCAGGTCAAATTTATCATTAAGTTAATAAAACTACTCATTTACGCTGATGATACTATCACTTATGTTACATTACGTTATCATATATTTATGTCCATTTCACTTTGTAAAAGTCACACATGGAATGAATCCCTCATATTGTTTGATATTTTCCAAACAGGTTGAAGTTTTAACGCATTTAAGGTGAATAATACATTATTTTTATTTTGTATCATTGTATGTCTATAAAACATAAAGACTATATTAACCCTTAAAAAACTACAACTATTTTTTGTGGTGACTTCCAAATACATTTATCTCCCAATTTGACCCTTTCCAAGGAATCATAAACCATTAATTTAATATTATCATCTGTATTTTACATTTTTCAGTATGAGTTCATGTATTTTCTATATTGATTCATTGATAATGTAGAATGTTCATTGAAGCTCAGAGTAAATTCAAAGGTTATATAACAAAACAGAGAAAAGTGAAGGAAATGTCAGAGTTCAGCTCATTCACTGCATTATTATAGCTATGATATAACTTCAGACAATTTCCTGAAACAGTGGTAAAAATCTTTAATCGTGTAAAGTCAGTTGATCATCAGATAACAGTGGGATTCATTAGATTATAATGAGTATTGACAGAATATCCTCTGCATTAATGCCATTAAAACACCAAACACCATCATTTCCTTCTTTACGCACTGACTTTAGCTGCAACAGGCTGAAATTTTCCTGTAATTTCTTTCCACATTAATAACTAATATCAACTTTAATTAATGCCATAAATGTTCATAACCCCTCATGTGCTTTAAAATACTGGGTCTAATATTTATCTGTGTTCTTTGGATTCCTTTATTGGTTTTTATTGCTCAGTTTGTGTTCTCGTCATCACAGGGATCATTAAGTGTCATCTAATCCTCCGTCCTTTGGTCTTTTTAACATCATTGTTCTTCATCTGAGGCTTCTGTTTTAATATTTCAGAGGTTTATCTCTGTTCAGTAGGTGTGTGTGGAGGAGGAGGAGGAGGAGGAGAGGAAAAGGAGGAAGAGGATGAAGAGGAGGATGAAGAGGAAGAGGAGCAAGACAAGGAGGATGAAGAGGATGAAGAAGAGAAGGAGGAAGAGGAAGAGGGAAACGAGGAGGAAGGACGAGGAGGAAGAGAATTAAGAACAGGAGGAGACGGAAGACGAGGGAGGAAGAGGGTGAAGAGGAAGACGAAGAGGAGGAAGAGGGTGAAGAGGAAGAGGAGGAGGAAGACAAGGAGGAAGGAGAGTATGAACAGGAGGAGGAGGAGAAAGGAGAATGAAGAAGGAGGAGGAGGGAAGAGGAGGAAGAGGAAGAGAAGGAAGAAAAGGAGGAGAAGGAAGACAACTGGAAGAAGAGGATGAAGAGAGAGGAGGAGGAAGAGAATGAAGAAGAGGAGGAGGAGGAAGAGGAGGAAGAGGAAGAGGAGGAAGAAGAGGAGGAGAAGGAAGACAACTAGGAAGCAGAGTATGAAGAGGAGGTGAGGAGGAAGAGAATGAAGTAGAGGAGGAGGAGGAAGTCGAGAGGGAGGAAGAGGATGAAGAGGAGGAGGAGGAGGAAGAGAATGAAGTAGAGGGAGAGGAGGAAGATGAGGAGGAGGAAGAGGGTGAAGAGGAGGAAGAAGAGAATGAAGAAGAGGAGGAGGAGGACGACAACTAGGAAGAGGGGTATTAAGAGGAGGAGAGGAGGAAGAGAATGAAGTAGAGGAGGAGGAAGACAAGGAGGAAGAGGGGTGAAGAGGAGGATGAAGAGGAAGAGGAGGAAGACACGAAGGAATAGACTATGAAGAGGAGGAGGAAGAGAATGAAGAGGAGGAGGAGGAAGACGAGGATGAGGAGAGGAGGGATAGGAGGAGGAAAAGGATATGGATGATGAAAATGATGAAGATGAGGAGGAGGAGGTGCCCTGTGGGTGGATGTGTTCATCAGGACACTTGGACCTTTGACCATCTGGACATAATGTGTCTCATAAAACACAGACGTGGACCAGGTCTAAAACTCCTGCAAACATGTTCTCTGAAACGACTGGTCAGATTCAAGTACGCCTGCAGAGTGAAACTGTGAGGTAAGCACAGACTGTGTGTGTGTGTGTGTGGTGTGTGGTGTGTGTGTGTGTGAATACATCATAAGACGGGTGAGTTCTCCATATGAACTGTGACGTACCTCCCTACGTCTCTCTCTCTCTCTCTCTCAGATTTCCCTCAGTCCACTCAGGTCGTTCAGACGTACAGCTGCAGGTGCCAAAGGTCGGATTCATTTCATATTTTCTGTGTTTCTTCTTTGGGATAATGTTGACAAAGCTTGTATAAGGTTTCAACAAATTTAGATTTTTAATTTTTTGCCAATTTTTAATTATTACAATGTTCCTTTCCTTCTAATGGTCCATTATTTCGATGTTTCTAACATGTAAATGGTTTCAGGTATGACTATAGTTCCTACTGATCACTGATAGAAGTCATATGGACTTAGACTGGATTAGTAGAGTTCTCCTCCAGTGAAAGTCCCGCCCACTTCTACTGGGACTCTGATCTGCATCCAGACCACAGGACTGTGCACGAGTGTTTAGAAGGACGCTATGGGTGGAATACCGAAGGGTTAAATTATAAATGATTATTTAAAGACCCTCCCATTGATCTTCATTAAATCATGTCTAGATGAGAGTTTGTCCCTGTAGTAAAACACACTAACTGTGTATTTACACACGACTCTTCAACCGTTCATTTACTATAGTTGGAAATAATTATAAGAGGATGAATGTTGAGTGTGAACAGCTTTAATTACTGAGGCAGAGGCGGCTCTGCAGGGAAACAGTTTTTAATTAATATTCTGTCTGTTCCTCTGCGACACTTCCACTGAAACACTGCTCAGAGACGAAACCTGGTCCTGGACCTGGTCCTGATCCTGGTCCTCAGACTACATCCATGACAACAGAACCACAATAATTCCTTGATTTAACACTATTATAACAGAGACGAATGGTGTTGGAACAAGGGCTGATGGGAACTGGAGTCATTCAACATGTTTCAACAAGAAACCAGGCCAAAATCACCACGGCATTATGGGTAATCGCCATGATAGTTTAGTACCTGGTATTTGAGGTCTAGATGACGATCCCCCAACAGCGAAGGAAGTACATTTGTTTTACTCTGGTGGAAGTTAAAGCAGATTGAATTGTGGGATATGTACCTCCCAGCTGACAGCCAATCAGAGGCCTGGACTGACCTCATGTTTGTAAACGGACAGGATGAGACACCAGTCCAACAAACGGCAATATCCACATATACGGACTCATAGGCAGGACCAGACTGTGTAAAGCAGATCAGAATCAGCAGGACCTGGACCACATCCAAACCCACAACCTGGACCAGACCCAGACCCAGACCCAGACCCAGACCCAGAACCCAGACCCAGACCCGGACCTGACAGTGACAGTATGAGGCTGATTAATGAGCCATAAGATGAACACAGCCGTGTTTGCACAGGAGCAGGAGGTTCAGCAGGTAAAACAGGACTAAAAATAACATAATACTGTTAAAATATTGTTAAAATTCCTTATTTTTCTTCAGTACTTCATGTTGTTCATATTTGTTCATATTAAATCTTTTTTTTTTAAAGGATAGTTTGTTAATGTAAATATTTCATGGTGTAATCTTATTTTTTCACTCTAAAACATAGACAGTTTGTGTTTGTCTTTATTCATAGTTTATTCTGTTATTATTTTACTGGTCTAATCCACTTTAGATCAGATTGGTCTGAATACAGAACCTGAACTAAAATGACTTGAACCCATAAAGACCCAAACATCCACCACCGACCAAAAGCATCTACTGATCTAAACTGTTGATCCACTAATCCTACTCAATCCATGTAAATAATTGTTGTAAAATTCAGTTCTTCATCTTTCATGGTCATCAGATATGACCCATATGGACGTTCAGAAGCTCCGTAGTTACCGTGGAACACCGTCATCTCTACAACATTGATTCACCAGTAAAACCCATGGAGTTGGATCAATGACAGTGGATGGACACACTGGGTTTATGTTCAGTTAATGAGAAATTTTACTGAAAAAGTCACCTTTTCTTCATTTTTAAAAATATTTTGATACAATAACCTTTAACTTTATCCTGAGCTTTTATGAACAGCTTCATGATCAGTCAATTAAACATTGGAAAATAGATGATTTTCACTGGAAAAAAGCAAAATACAGAGGATAATATGATAATCAATGGTGATAAATCACACAGGAAAGGTTAAATAGAGAGAAAAAATTAATTTGGATATTGCCATAAAAGTCACACTGGGTCATTACGGGTTAACATCCTTGAATGTTAATATCTTCAGTTGTAATTTTTCCATTTGACTAATTCAATCACACATGGGAGGGATTGGACTCTTCTTCTAGTCCCTGTTCTGACTGTTTCAGTCTTATTAACTATAACATTACGTCTCAAATAAACACTAAAAAACGCTGTAAATCAGGAACTGAAGATGCCAATGTCTCCAAACCAGTGCAGGCAAAAGTGAAGCCTTTTTCTGAGTTTTCTGGTTCGTACATTGACTAAGAGAACAGGGACACATCCAACCATATGGTTCATAAATGTGAATGGATGTGTGTGTTAATGAAGTGGCCGTACAGTGACGCCGCAGAACTGAAAGGACATGAATGGTTCTGAAATAGAGCGACGCTGTCAATCCAAAAACCTCACAGTACGAAGAGGAAATGTCAAAGCGTCAGAGATCGAGTGTAATTAATGCAGCTGGCAGGTCATTTATGTCAAAGCTTCCATCCTTTTTCACAGTCACAGGGTCTTTCACCAATGTCGAATATTCAGTTTAAATAGATTCAATAAGTAGATTCAGTGACAGACAATTAGATGAACAGATGATAAAGCACAGAACAGAAATCAGGCACTTAGTCCAATTCAGAGGAAACGAAAAGAGATAACAAGGAGGTGGAGACAGATGTGAACAAACCTTCCACTACAAAGAAGAATATAGAAACTGAAATGAAATAAAAGTTTGAAAAGATACAGAGACCTTTCATTGATTATGTCCAAAACTTAAACATATCCTTGAAGAAGACCCCATAGTTACCGTGACTATGGAAATGTTTATTTCTTTTTTTATTGACTTACTTCTTTATGTTAAATATATAATTAAAAAATAATAAGTCCCATTACCTTCCATCACTACCCAGGTGATTCCTTCACTAATTATGTTTTGTTGTTCAGAAAAACTGTCAAATAAACTTAGATTCTCAACTGTGGAGAATCTAAACTACAAACAAGATATAACACGGATATAATGACTGAAGTTTGACTGTAGAAACTAGTAATAAAATGGTGACTGAATTACTGATGATCCAGTAGAAATGAAAGGTCATAGTGATCTTGACCTTTGACCTCAAGAATGAATCAGACTCAAAACTTCAATACAGTCACCCAAAAACCTCCTCTGTTGCAGACTTTGATCATATGGTTTTAGTTCCAATTGTGATGTTTTTAATAGTTTGTTTTGAATGTTTGCATATAGAAGCAGAACAACTGGTTGTTTTCAGTTGTTGCCTTTGGAGATTTAAATAAATAAATAATAAGTGACATATTAAAGACTGACCTTGGCGAACAGCGCCCCTTGGCAGCCAGGGCATCCTCCCCTCGCCCATTGGGGTAACACTCGAAGCGGGCGTCTAGGATAGGGTATCGGCTGGCCAACATCAGCCCACTGTTCAGGAACTTGAAGCTGGAACAGCAGCTTTTCCAGCCGTACTGGCCGACATCGCTCAACACGTAGGGGAAGTAGCGATGCAGCTGATGCCGCAGTCGGGTGGTGGATCCGTGGTCAAACACTTCCTGTAGAGCCAGGAAGTCCAAGTTGGCGGGAAAGAAGGCAGAGATTTCATGGTCGAACGTCTCGTCTCCGTGCCTGCGTTTTCGACCTGGACGCTTAAAGATGGACGTACGTGGGACATGAGACAGCGTGTTATTGGAGATATCCCTACCCCTCCGTCACCTCCATGGTAACGGGCAAGGGACTCCCTGGACGCTGTCATGCTGCCGGTGTCTCCCCCAGCCTGATCCCCGGGTCGATGGTTCCCCGTTTCGGATTCCCCTCCCTGCGGATCCGGCTCCGGGGCACTGATGCTGATTTGAACCCCTGAGGTGTGAAGTGGGCAGTCCAGGGGGGTTTGGGCTGAGCCCCCTCTCCGTGCATGGGGCAGTCATGATGGTCGGGGCCAGTCTGGGCCCCGGTGCAATGCAAGGGGCAGTGGGGGGCCTCGCCTGAGGTGTGGACGGGACAGTCTGAGCCGCCGTTGGCGTGGAGGGGGCAGTCGGCGGTGGTGTCCGAGTCGTCCCGGTGGAGAGGGCACTGGGGGGGCCCCTGGTCCCCTGTGGGGGGGGGAATGGGGCAGTCGGTGGCACCTGAGGGGTGGATGGGGCACTCTGTGAGGGGCTCGGTTTCAGGGTCGGCGGGGCCGTTGGTGGTGTGGGTGTGGTCTGGACGCTGGTCAAGGGAAGAGGTCCGACGGAACCCAGTGGCCAGACTGCAGAAGGACGCCGCACTGAAGGAGGAAGAGATGACAAGGTCTATTATTGGAGGAAATAATACATGCAAACTGCAGAACTGATGAACAAACCCATTTGTATTTTAGAAACACAACAATGAAGAACAGATTATTAAAACTGATCCTTCCAACATCTATCAGCTACTTTGAAAGAAGTTCTTCCTTTGAGGAAGACGAGGACATCTTGGACAATCCAGTTCATCCTCTACATGTCATTGTGATGAATCAGAAGAACATCTGCAGTGAAAGACCAGCATCATTAAGGTCCAGATCTGGGACGTTTTGACGACCATTCAGAGTCTACAACAGCTCAGTCTGACTCATTCTTTCCTTTATTTTGCTGAGTTGATTAAGAAGCTGAATTTACCTCTGAGGACCACTGAAGTTCATCTGTATCTGCATCTGTTGCTCCAAACTGTACTTCAGTTTACTTTTTGCTATTTGTACTTCCATAATGTTGAAACTGAAGCTTGAGTTTGCAGAATCTAATATTACTAATCCCCTTTGGTCACAAACCAAAAGAATAAAATTACAGATACAAGTTGTGAAGAAAAGGAGTTGATCATCTGGGAGGAGCTCCAGAAAGATCAGCCCAACAAAAACAATATGAAGTAAAGACTGTATAATAGTATTTACAGTCCAGAATAAACAGTATATTCACATAAAAAAATCTAAACTTTATAGAACACCTGGAATAACATGATATAACCAACAAACATAGCAACACTTGTGGACCCAATCCCAATTCACCCCTTGGCCCCTCCCCCTCCATTTTGCGCATTCACGTGAAGGGGTAGGGGTCCTGCTTCTCGATGATTTGGAGAGGAAAAGCTAAGGGGGCTGTTTGACTCTCGAAAAACAGAGATTTTTTGTGACCACACTACAAATGGAGGGGCATGAGAATTTTCTCATTATTCTGTTCGAATCATCAGCAAAATGGAGGTAAACACAGCACAAAAGTGCAGAAGTGTGATGGAAGAAATACACAAATGTATGTATTTTCTTCACAAATAACATAATCATTTGATCGTCCATTTAATGCTGTTTCGATGTGTTATAGATCACATTTCTGCAGTTTGCAGTTGATAGTCGCAAAAGATGACTGAAGCCCATGGAACAGAAACGGTTTCAGCTGCTGATGACATGATAATTCTGTCACAAACAAAGTTGTTGCATCTGTTTATAGCGGCATCGATGACTGCTGATGACGTAACAGGTCTGGAAGGGTTGTCCCATTTTATAGGGAATATTTCAACGCCTACCCTTTGTAACTCCATTTCAAGGGGCCAAGTGCAAGGGCCAAGGGGAGGGGTAAAGGGGAGGGCCAATGGGTGGATTGGGATTGGGCCTTGGAATCTGTTTTGTTAATTCTACGATTTATGGCCAAGGCAGATTAAGTCAGTTGTACCGTTGTAGATTGTACATAAGGCCATTAAATCACACGCACTGTGACAACATTAACCATGTACTGATAATGGGATGAGCCATGTCAAATACTCATCATCATAATGCAATAATTCCCATAATGCACCTGTGCTGATGTTATGATTATGGCTTTAATACCTGAGGACGTGCACAAACAATGCTCCAAATGGCTGCAAGGTAAAAAAAACAAAAAAGTACAGTTGGTGTCAGCTGCTGCCTTATCGGTACAGACAGCTGCCTGTCAGCCAGCTGAGCCCATAAAAGAAAGAAAAGAAAGAAAAAAAAAAGACAACAAAATGGCTTTTTACTAGACTTGTAATACATTTATACTTTTTATTTCTGATCAAAGTTTTAAACAAGAGACTTTTATTTAACTTGTATTGTTTTTTACACTCAAGTTTAACTAAAAAGACCTGGGCAGAGGCACATTAACAGCATCAGTCTTAAATCTGTGCAGTTTCATATTAAATATAAAAATATTTAAAATGATAAGTGTGACCCAGATACTGAGGTAAACACTGATTCAGCAGAAATTTAATAAAAAATGGATCTGCTTTGGCTAGAGGTGACTGATGTATAAATGATCAAGTGTGCTAGTATTCATTTGAGTATAGGTAACATTAAAAAGTAAGTCAGTGCAGCATCTGCAACCTTTAAATCTGGTACATATATTTGTCTTTAAAGGGGTCATGTTTTGCTAAACCCACTTTTATTAGTCTTTGGTTCATTCATTTGTGTATTTGGACCCTAATAGTTCATAAAGTTTGAATTTGAACCCTCCAGGTGCTGCAAAGCTATCTTTATATTCATTCCGGCAAAAATTGAGTGAATTTCTACAACCTGTTTTAATTCCTGCTTAATTAGTTATGTTTTATAACTAGTTAGGTCATGATGTTTGCACATAAGGTCAAGACTTCCAACGAACATTTCTCTGAGTACAGCATAATTGTTTATCACCAGCAGCTGTTGTAGTAAAAACTGAAAATATGTCCAAACTTCGAGCTGATTATCTAAAATGTTCAGTTGTTGGTTGAACGGGACAGAAAGCACGGTCAACAACCTGGAAGAGGTGGGGCCTGAAGTGGGTCATGTGCATTTAAAGGGCCAGTGCTTAAAATGACCTTTCTGGTGTCATTACTCAGAAATAGGGTTGAAGATGGAGCTGTGGAGTTGAATTAATGAAGAATTCAGACCCAAGCAGAGCATTTACAGTTTATGGAGACCACAGGGAAATGTTGGAAATGCATTATTTCATTTAAAAGCCAAAATATCACTCCTTTAAGACAGATTTAAGATCGGACCATTTCCAAATAAACCACCGCTGATCAGAAAGTCCTCCAGTCCTCAAACCATGGTGTCTGTGTTCACCATCCCCGACATTTCACCCATAACCTGGAGCTCCGTACCTGATGGAGGTGTTGGTGGGCGAGTCGATGTAGATCTTAATTTGAGGCCGACTGGCGCCGTTGCGGATCCTCTTCCCCACCTCGCGGGCTCTCCGGTGGGTGTCGGACAGGTTGTTGAACCTGGCCAGGGTCGGGCAGCAGGCAAACGTTGGCGCTGCAGAAACAGAAGCTCCGCCCCTGGGGTCTCCATTCACCGTCCCCGCCTCCACTGGGCTCGGCCTGACCCGGTTCCACCAGCTGCTTATCCGGTCTGGACCAGGAAACGCCACAAAAGACACCAAGTCAATAGGAGGTCATTGAAAACATACAATTCACATTAGAGAATTAAATACTAACGTTAAAAATCATCAAAATTTAACTGAACAGGTTTTGTTCTTGAAAATGTTTTGTTTCTCATGGAACAGATTTCATCAGTTCTGAAACTGAGGATGAACGATGATCCGGGAAAATGAGAACTTATTCGGAATGTTGAAAATCTGAAATATTACCACAAAACAGGAAATTCTGATACTGCACATGTAGATGATAGAAGAGTTATGATTAAATAAGAGTGACATTCCTCAATAAAACAAAATGGATTAGACACTAAATGATAAAGTTACACTGCCCCTTGTTCTCACACATTTCTCAATTTACATTGAACAAACCAACTGCTTAGCTGTTTATTACACATTTAGGTCATTATTTTATCATTTATAGTCACTTCAGTGTTTACTAATCAATCAGTTTAAGGTTTTCCAGCATTTATCTGTTAATTTGTAGCTTATTAAATACTCAATAAATACTTAAATATTAGCCTAAATTTCGCTACCCACTTTATTATTCACATTAGCTTGATCATTGAACGTTAGCATCTTTAAGGTCAACGCCTTTTAGCATTAATCTGCTGCTTTTAGCTCATTATGAGATATTACAGGTTATGTTTTGCTATTTCATCTTACTATATGAAATATTTATGTACAACTGTTAGCTGTGTCAACTCTTTGCTTGAAATCTAACTTTGTTAGCAACCTACAACTAGTTATTGCACCTTTAATATAGATCTGCATGAGATCAGTTTATCATTATCTGGTGGTTTTCCTTTTGTTACAAACATGTTCATGGTTTTATTTATACTCTGTTTTTAAGTTTTTCCAACCAGCTACAATTTTATCCAACTAATTACTACATACTTGTTCAGACAGCCATAAAATTACTGGAAAACAGCAGCAGAAACAACGCTACCATATACAACATAAATAATTATCTGGCTCAGATAAATGTTGACAGATTGTGCTTCTTTTTCAGAAGCAGAAACGAGAGGCTAAATGCAGTATTTCATGGTTGGTGGTGGTGTTGGCTGTCCATGTGTGTGGGAGGTTGGATAAGCAAAGACCAACTGAGAACTGATGGAGCCTGGATGGAAGACCAGGGAGGAACTATTTACAGCACAAAATACAGGCTTTCTTCCTCTTGGCGTTCCCAAAGCTTGGGAACAACTGGAATTGAAGCATGACTCTGCAAATGCATGGTTTATTTTCTACCTGGAATCAAGTCTCAGACGGGTTGAAACCTTTAAAATACTCCTGTTATAACAGGCCAAGATTTATTTATGTTGTATTTGCAAAAAAAAAAAAAAAAAAAAAAAAGGTGTCAGAAAATATCTTTTGCCAATTCTTTTGCACGGTTTTTCCAGGAGGAACTTGGAAAAATACCATAAAAATGTGAAAAAACAAGCAAACTTTACAAAAACATAAGAAAACACACTAGTAGAACACTCCAAAACAGGACAATCACTACTATATACAATTATTTAAAGGTGCCCTGCCACATGTATTTCATTACTTTTGTGGTAATGTCTGAAGTTCTACCATGGACTCGGTAACATTTTTTTGTGGAAAAAATGTCTTAGTTACTAAGTTTCCATCCTTTCTAACATGGTATAAAAAGCCTGCTGGAAGACTCAGCTCGATTTGGGCCAGTTCTCATGAATATTCAACATACTAATCTACTTGACTCTGATTGGCTAACAGCTAGCCAAAGAGAGCCTGGCTTTTCAGCATTCTTTACCCTGCACAACAAGTAGAGGAACTGGCGGAAACCAAGAGTGAAACTTAACATACTTTGAACGTCCAACTCTTGGCTTCTAAGCCTCTCTTGTACAGTGGACCTTACATGGAATTTTCACAACTTCCAACCTGTATCCACTGGGCCCCCTGGGAATGCTGGGTCCCATGAATTTGCCATGTTTACCCCCCCTTCACAGTGCCCCAGCTTGTTGTACATGAAAACTGTCACTGATCTAGCCGAATTCTGTGGGCGTGGTCTCATCAGGGTGAGCTCATGAATGCTAATGAGCTCATTAACACACCACACTGACCAGCTAGTCTAATTGACCTGATTTATCTGCTCATTTCTTTTCAGTGGCAATAGCAGACAGAGGAGGTAGTGGTTCATTTTCAAACTCACTATATAACACAAACACCTATGGACTGAACATATAAAATACAAGTAAAAACGGTTTTGTGTGGCAGGGCACCTTTAAGCGAATTCACCACTAAACCACGCTGCTAAAAGTAATAAAAATCTTCCTGTCTCTCTCACCGACTGCACTCTGCCCACTTCCACTCTTCCCCCTCAGCTAGTGCAGGCCTCTACCCTAATATGCTATAGACCAATAGAAAGAACCTAATCTCAGCTAAAAGATGACAGGTGGACTTTGTCAATAGCCCAAATGAATTCATTTGTTCTTTTCATATTCAACTGAGAATCCACCATCGGAAAATGAAAAAATGACTCATTATTTCATTATTCAGGTACAAATCAAAAACCAAAAATCGAGTTGTTTTTCATTCTTTCAATTGTACGCACAAATTAAAATTTGAAAACAAGCAAATGGACCAAATGTGGGGTTTCATGTTGACATTTTTTATATCAATTTGGTATGACGCGGAGGTTACTGACGTCTTTGTGTGTTACACGAAGTGGCTACTACTTAGATTGTCTACCATGGCTGTACCGTATTAGACAAACGACAATATCTGGAAGATTCTGTCGATTTTTCAGTTGTCATATTGTCCTCCTTGAGAGTAACGCATTTGCTGCCTCTGAATAACACCTAATTCTCCATTAGCGCAGAATGCATTAGGCAGAATACTAGCAAACCCATCATCGTCCAGTTCAACACACAAAGGAGTCAGTAACTTCCGGATCATATCAAATCAGATATCAAAAATGTCACCATGAAACCCAACATTTGGCCCATTTGCTTATTTCCAATTTTTAATTTGTGCATATAATCGAAAGAATGAAAAACTTGCTTTTTTAGTTTTGATTTTTACATAAATAATGAAATAACAAGCAACTTTTTCGTTTTCCAATTGTGGATGCTCAATTGAATATGAAAGAATGAATGATACACAGATTCATATGGTTCAGGAGTTACGGTCATTTGAATGACTTTGGTGCCAGAGACACAATTGACTAAAAAGGGTTTTAATGCACCTATGAACTGCTGAGGTAAAAAAAAAAAAGAATAACATGAAGTCCAGGGTTTACGGACGGTAAATGTCGATTTCATAGTTGAATATTTCATGCTGTTTAACATTAGTGCAGGGATGAGATTATATTAAGTGGGTTAAAGGCAGTTCTTTGACATAATGTGAAATATACTGGTTTAGTGGTGATGCCTCTGAGCGCTGTAGCGTCGATGCTTGTAATACTTTGTGATCTCGGTTTTAGCCTCAGGGAAAGTCATCCACCATCCACAGCTCATAAAGAAAACAGCATCCTGTCACTTCCTGCAGCCTGTTTCTAATGCTAACTGGAGTTTTTATGTTTCCATTTTGCTGCCAGTTACTTCAACATGTAAAAGCTGAGTTGGCAAAGGAAAATGAGAAACTGCGCGAGGCTATGATTATCTCCAAGAATTAGTAAATGACAGATCGATTTGAAGGTTTGACAGTTGTTCTTTTAGATGATTGAAAGCTGCTTGGGTGGTTCTGTTCTCCAGTAAAACTTGGGTCGGAGTCAGTTTTAATTAACTGAAGAACCTCTACAGCCTGAACACTGATCCATGTGGACGACTGGAGGCTTTTTCCGGCAAAACTTGCTCTGTCTTGATTTACAGAATACGACCGAAAGAAATTCAGCAGGACTTGGAGTCGACGACTGGAAACAACCGAGTCTGATTTGAATAAATTTAACGTAACTTTGAGTCAGAAACACAAACTACACAGATCAACAGGAACTCATTTACCAGGAAATAAGTTCCTGTGGATATTAGTGGAAAAGGAGATAATATAGTTGCATTTACACAGTTACTTTCTTCAAGAGTCATAAAATTACTGCAGTGAAACTAATACACAACAGTATTTGACAGAAGACGTGACCAGTGGTGGACAGTAACACGACTGGACAAACTGGTGGTAAAAGCTGGTTCTGTTTGCTGGATTGAAGATGGACACACTGAGGAAGGTGGAGGACATATTGGACAATCCAGACCATCCTCTACATGTCATTGTGATAAACCAGTAGAGCTTCTGCAGTGCAAGACCAACATCATGAAGATCCTGGACTGAGAGCTTTCATTTACCAGGGAAATAAACTCCTGGTCATAAAAGTACCTGGGAATGTTGGTGGAAAAGGGTCTTATATCTTGAATTTCCCTCGGGATCAATAAAGTATCTATCTATCTATCTATCTATCTATCTATCTATCTATCTATCTATCTATCTATCTATCTATCTATCTACTATCTATCTATCTACTATCTATCTATCTATCTATCTATCTATCTATCTATCTATCTATCTATCTATCTATCTATCTATCTATCTCTTCTTTCTTTCTTTTTCTTCTTTCTTTCTTTATGGTAGAGTCCGTGTAGGGTGGATGTACAGGGATGCATCACAATCTGCAAGTTGATACTGAAAACACTATGATGTCACATGAGTCGTGGGTTCTGTAGGTTCGTTTAATTAAATATAATTGACAGTGGATAAGGACTAAAATGTCAGTCGAATGATTTGAATAAATTCACAGGAACTCTGAGGTGGAAACAAAAATCACACAGATTAACAGGAATTTATTTACTAGGGAAATAAACTCTTGGTAATAAAAGCTCCTGGGTATGTTGGTGGAAAAGGGGCTTTTGAGAATAAATAAATGGTGGAAGGAGTTAATTAAATTAAATATTAATCTTAAAAATCATCAAAGTTCGACTAATGGCCAGTAAACCTCAATAAGTTAAAGAAAGCATGAAGAGTAAAGATACACGAGTGAGGAGGGGGTTTATGAACGATGGAATCTACATGTTAGGTGTTTCTCAGTTTTCTTTCTTGTCTGTTCTTCTGTTCACCATCAGTCGAGACCCAAGTTCTGTTCCATTTAAAAGTTTGCACAAACCAAGACTAGATGGAATTCCCAGTTGTTGTTTGTGTCTGCTAGTTTAAACCAAGGATGGACTGGCTGGTGACTTGTATAGACTTGGCTGGTAAATATCCCAAGATGCATTTCGTTCTACTGTTTGTGCGAAGTTCGCACTTGATATTGAGAAATGCCTGTTGAGGTCAGTCTTGGTAAGAATGGTCCAAGAGAATGGACTTCCTAAGAACGCAAGTGTTAAGTTGACAGTAGCACGAAATGCATCTTGGGATATTTAGCAGCCAACTTGACACGAGTCACCAACCAGACCGTCCTTGGTTTAAGCTAGCAGACAAGAACAACATCTGGGAATTCCATCCGATCTTAGTTTGCACAAACTTTTATACGGAGCAGAACTTGGGCTTTGACTGATGGTGAATAGAAGATCAGACAAGAACGAATATTGAGAAACACCTAACATGTAGATCCCATCGCTCATACACCCCCTCCTCACTTGTGCCAGTTCGCAACGCCAAACTTGGCAAACTTGATATTGAGAAATGTACGTTGAGTAGAAAAGAACCCCAGTCATGCAGAAATGTGACCCAAAGTCATTCCATTGACCTCTGAACAGAGCACACAGACTGACGCCCTTTGACCTTTGACACTGACCTGCTGTAGGTGTACAGGTAGGGCTGGCGGACCGCCTGCAGAGGAGCCCAGAGGATGAAGCCCAGCAGGGCGAAGGGCAGCGAGGCCAGGAGGAGAGCAGGTACAGGGGGGCGGAGACCAGCACGCACAGGGTCAGGAAGGAGCAGGGGTCCTGGGAGCGCTGGCGCTTCTCCAACGAGGTGGCCACGCAGGACGCCAGGAGACGGTCCAGCAGCCAATCAGGGGAACACCAGGCTCCAGGACAGCCCATCCAGGAAGTGCAGACAGGCACCGGAGTAGGGGGTGGTGTACAGGACCATCGCTTTACTTCACTCAGTCACTTTCTCCTCAACTCACACTCGGTCCACACCCACATACAGTCTTTAAAGAAGCGAGCACCGATCTGTTCCACAGATTATATGAACAGAAATAATAAAAAAGGAATGACACTCGGATACAGACCCTCCCCCTCATCGGAGAAAGGTACTCTACATGGTTTGGGCAACTGGTATCATCACAGGGAAGCTGGTCTCGGTTTCACCTCCCCACCCTCAGCACTTGCCCCCTCTACAGGAGGGCCCAGGCAACACAGTCTGAAGGTCGGGGGTCGCCATGAGGGGGGCGGTCGCCTCAATGGTGGGTCTATGATTGCACCGGCGGCTGTGATGACCTCGGGAGGGGGCGGCCATTAAGCATCAGCGGTTCCTCAAGACCTGGAGGAAATGAGTGGATCAATGAAAGAAAAAGGAAAAAGAAAGGAGGGGAAGGGAAGGGAAGGGGGGGTTGGATGGAGGTTAGTAATTGATTCACTCGGAGGTTCTCATGCAGTGAAAAAAACGAAGCTCATACACGTTATAACGGCTGTAGATCCATCAGGTTAATGTGCTTCTACACAGTCCGGTCACTTCTAACGATGAGAATTCAGCTTGTTTTTATTGAAACCTGAGGTCCAGAACCTTCTGATGATTTAGTTCGAAGGAAGGGAAATTAAATATTATCCCTCCGGTGTCCCGCTCATAGATGTCTTTCCAAAAACACCAAAAGCGCATAATCTGCACAGTGCTGTAGTAACGCCAAAATGTTTTTCATACAGTTGGTTTTTACATCTTTTTTGTATTTCATCAACTTGAGTCATAAACAAAAATACTCTTTCACCATCATATTTTTAACCCTTTACAGTCACATTGAGCCAAACAATATTTTTCGATGGAGACAAAAACCTTTTTTTTTTTTTCAATATACTATAAAAAAAATCAGATTAGTTATTCTCTGATTTTTTTCATCTTGTCATATGTCAGTGATTAACACCAGCATTGGTTAACATACATTATTATTTTTTGTGCTAGGTCAAATGTTAAATGCTAAAATGTGGCAGTAGTCTCTTTTCCACTGGACATATGCGTAAAACTTCACCAATATTTACTAACTGTTGAAAAAACAGAAGTGCGTAATGTCAGTTTTTCCATTAAATCACAAATGCAATGATTTGTTTATTTATTACAGTGAGATGACACAAGAAGTCATTCCATGAACATGGCAACGAACATAAATATGGTGGTGATTTACAGATGTATTCATTATATTATTATATATTACCCCTCTATCCCGTACTAAATTAAAAAATGATTCGGTTTCCTGGTGTGTCCACACATACTGCGCCATGTTTGTTTTAAAACTCTTCTTCTTTGCTTGCAAAGTCTGTCAACATCCTTTTTCTTTTTGTTCATGCAACTCTACTTGCGCAAAAAGGTCTTTCCATTGCAGTTTTGAGCGATATACCAATTGCACTACACCCAAAAAAACACACCTCTTGCCAGCACAAAAACTTTTCATCGAAAAACAAGAGTTTTGACGAAATTGGCATTTTTCCATTAGGGAAATTTTTATGTGCAAGTTATAGTCGTGGAATTTGAGGGTCAATGGAAAAGTGACTAGTGTGCATTTTGTACTCACTTGGTAGAAGGGTGTTAGTGTAGGAACTGAACATTGATTACAGTGTGATGATTTTAGTGGATGGGTCAGAATTTTTTAAAAATCAGGCAAAAATTAACAACTTTGGAATTCTGACTTAAAACAAACTTTAAAAAATAATATGACCTTTAATAACATGAAGTGTAAGTGTGTATAATATGCTCACCTGGACACCAGAAGGTTGAATATATTTCAGTGTACATTTCTAACCACACATCTACAGCTCCATGTGTTGACTCATCTGTTCATTTCCATTTTAACTGTCACCAAATGAAAATGTAAATTTAACAACATTATGAAGACATCACTTCTGTTACTGCCATTTACATATTTTCACTTTACTGAGTTTTACAACAAACTACGACTGCCTTGACTTGTAAATGTCTGTTTGCTGCTCTAAAACACTCCCTTTCTTATTCTATGTATCTTTATAATCTCAACAGCATTCGACTTAAACGTGAAGTGAGTCTTGAATCAGGTAACAACAAACACAACCAACTGGATGGTAAATCAATAACCACCGACTGTTTAAACATCTGATTGTCTTCCAAACCACAGACCAATAAACCACAGATAACTGCTCCTTGGATGGTTTTCAGTCAGCTCTGACGGAAACAAGTCCACCGGCATCAATTCAGCCCATGAATAAACAATGGACAGATGAATTCATTCACAGCAGAAACAGGCAGAGAGGAGACGACAGAAAGAACCTCTGAATTAACAAAATACTAAAAACAAGGAAGAAACTACTACTACAACTACTATTACTATTATACTACTACTACTACTACTATACTACTACTACTATACTACTACACTACTACTACTACTACTACTACTACTACTACTACTACTTACTACTATCACACTATACTACTATTATACTACTACTACTACTACTACTACTACTACTATACTACTAGTATCACTACTACTACTACTATTACTACTAGTACTACTACTATCACTACGGCTATTACTACTACTATTACTTCTACAACAACTACTATTATTACTACTACTACGACTACTGTTACTACTACTGCAACAACAACTAGTACTTATACACAAATACTGCTATTACTACTACTACTACTACAACTACTACTACAACTACTACTACTGTTACTACTACTACTACTACTGCAACTACTAGTGCTTATACTACAGATACTACTATTACTACTACTACTACTACTACTACTGTTACTACTACTGCAACTACTAGTGCTTATACTACAAATACTACTAATACAGCAACTACTACTACTATCACCACTACTACTATACTACTTACTGCAACTACTACTACTACTGCTGTTACTACGACTACAACTACTAGTACTTACACTACAAATACTACTATTACTATTACAACTAGGATGACAATGAGGACAACACCACCTCCAGCTGACTGATTCACTGATTCACTGACTGACTGTTTTCTGGTCTGAACAGCTGATTGGCTCCATGTGTGATTGTCTGTTAGATCCTTTTAACTCCATAAAGGCAGTGGTTTGTGTTCTGTGTGAATTCGGTTTCAACATCAGTCAAATCCTAAAAAAGGAAGCTAACAGACTGTGTCTGAAGTCTAATCCACACAGAGTCAGTCAGCGCTGCCTCACATTTAAGCTGCTGTTTGCAGAGTTCCCTCATTAAAACCGTCTATTTATGGCTCTGTTTTTAGAGGGAACTCGTTCAGTCTGTTTCCTCCTGGTTTTACATGAAGCTTTTCCAACACTGTTCAACAATAGACCAGGCAAAAACAAAACAAAACAAAACAAAACAAAAAAAAACAAAACAAAACACATCCACTAAAACAAGGGGGGTCAAAGTTATTTTAGTTCAGGGGCCACATTCACCCCAGTATGATCTAAAGCGGGTCAGACCAGTAAAATAATAACAGTGAAAAAAGTTAAATTACATTATGATAATGTTTACATCCACAACATTTCCTTAAAAATGGGAATAACATGAACAACCTGAAATGTCTTAAGAAAAACAAGTGCAATTTTAACAATTTTCTGCCTCAGTTTATTAGTTTATCATTTACACATGTGCGTAACAGGCAGAATACTGGTAAAAGTGCATTTACTTCTCTAAAGACAGTTCAGGTTGTTCATTTGTTCAGATTATTCATATTTTTGTGTAAGTATAGTTATTTAATGTAAACATTTTCATGTAATTTAACTTTTTTACACTAAAACAAAGATAAAATCTGCAGTTGTCATTATTTATAGGTTAATATGATAGTATTTTACTGGCCTGACTGGTTTTACTGGTTGGAAAATGATTTTTACACCACTGATTGTAAATATCTTCAGTGAAATTTCACAAATTCATTCTACGGGATGGATTCGGCCTTTGGGCCACATGTTTAACACCTTTGAACTTAAGTCATCACACTGTAATCGATGTTAAATTCCTATTCTAACACCCTTCTACCAAGTGAGTACAAAATGCACACTAGCGTTGGTGTTAATTATTGACATATGCCAGGATGAAAAAGAAAACAAAAAAAAACAAACAAAAAAACAATTTATAGGTAGAATATTGAAAAAGAAAAAAGAAAAAAATGGTTTCTTTACATTACAAACATGGCATTGAAAGGGTTAAAAATATGACAGTTATTGAGTATTGGGTATTTTGTTTATGGCTCAAGTTGATGAAATAAAAAAAAAAAGTAAAAAAAAAAAAAAAGTTAAAAACAAACCGTATTAAAACCATTTTGTTACATTATTCTGACCCTGTGCCTATTATGTACTTTTGCTGGTTAGTGTTAGGTCTGTGTGTGGGATACCACAGGGTTAATATGATCAATAAATAATATAATTGACTGTAATTTGCATCTAAACCCAAACCCAGGCCTGGTTTATTCAGGAATTTGATGCTTCACAACAGTTTTAGAATAATATTAAAAATATCTGATGCATTTTAGTCCAAGTGAATTTCATTGAATTTGGACAAACAGCTGTGCTTGGTGTGTTTTTATAATTATAGCTGTAACTGTTGACCAAAAGTACTCCATTAAGTCCTTGAAGTGTCTCTTTATAACAAACATTTAATGTTGTGGCTCCTGTTATTGATGAATCTCAGAGTGGGATGTGAATGATGAGTGGTACTTAATCACAGAGCATCATGGGAGTTTGTCTGTTCAACCAAAACAATGAAAACAAAGACACTTGAACGTAACCTGTTCCTCACATGCACAACCAGCGGTGCATTTACTGACCGTCTGTAGATAAGAGGATCAGCTGGAACAATGAAAGAGCTCTGCATTTGGGTTTGTTTTTGTGTTATTGAACAGAATGAAGCTGCAGAAACACTTCTAATCACCTCCAACACAGGTTTTCCCCCCAGTTTATCCAGACAGACTCTATTGATTAGGACTCTGGGGGTTGGGGGGGGCTTTGAATAACTACATCTCTTGAACTGACAAGAGTCGTTTTTCATTCCCTTGTAGTTGTCGATGCGTCCTAAGGAGCTTCCTACAGCAGTGACAGGAACATCCTATTAAGCCCTGGTATCACACCCACAGACGTCCGTTAATCACCTAAAGCGCATAATATCACAGTGACATAGAAATGTCACAATGATTTTCTTGTGATTTGTTTTTAACTTCTTTTTTTTTGTATTTCATCAACTTAAGCCATAAACAAAAATACCAAATACTCAATAACTGTCATATTTTTAACCCTTTAATACCAGGTTTGTAATGTAAACAAACCATCTTTTGATGCAAAACAAAACACACACAAAAAAAATTTCAATATTCTACAAAAAAATTTGGATTAGTTACTCCGCCCCCCTGATGTGGAGGCAAGGGGTATCGTTCTTGGGTTCGGTTAGTTAGTTTGTTAACACTCTAGCACAGTGTTTTTCACACTGGGTACAATTACTAGTGACTGATAAAACTTATTAAAAAAATTACTAATAAAAATATTTTTTAATGATTCAATATATTTCATTACATTAAAACACCCACACACTTTTCCTAATAAAATCAAATTCAAACTTAAATGCAGGGTATAGTATCTGAGACACGCATATCTTGATTGACCCCATCAATGACAGTGTGCGTTGAATGATTGAGTCGCCAGAAATTTGTGAAATTTGCGATGTTAAAAATTGAATCACGAGCAAAAAAAGGTTGGGACCACTGCTCTAAGCAGCAAAACTATTGGCTGAATTCATACCAAATTTGGTTTATAGATTACCAGTGACCACGAATAGATGTCATTACATTTTGGGAAAAGTACGTCAAAGTTCAAATTTTTTTTTATAAATTTTTAAAATGTTTTATTTTTTTCCATTTACTTATAACACTGGGTTACAAAAAATGTTTTTTGAAAGTGTCTAGGTTTTTTCAACTCAATTAGAACCATTTTGCACCGCTAATCCAAAAAATGACATCTGTTTTTCTCAATCAGGTCAGGTTTTTGCTAATTTGATTTTGAAAATTTGATCTTCTCACAAAATTGATTACATTTTTGTGACTTTATCAGTGACTTTTTATATAGTTCTCACCCAAAATAGGTTTTAAGAGAAAAAAAATCATTTTCTAACAGGATTCCTGTTAGGTACAATGGTGTATTCACCGCAGATGTAGCAGAATACGTCAGGCTTATTTTGCAATATCTTCTAGTCGAAGCCATTTTTCATTCACCTGTAATATTAAAAAAAACATTAATCATAAATTGGCAAAAGTAAAATCTTCAGACCTCGTTTATTGCAAGAAATATGAAAGAATTTTGTATCATATGAGTGAAAATGCCCCATAAATGTTAAGCAAAAATGTAAAAAGCCAATATGTAGCATAGTTCAGAAAGTTGACCTGATTGAGCAAAATTAATGTGATTTTTGGATTCAGCACACCAAATTATCCTAAATCAGCTCAAAAACTTCAACAATAATTTGTTGTTGACCAGTGTAATGGGTGAAATTTCAAATGACTCTAGCAGCAAACTCTTTGTGAATTCATATCAAATTTGGTTATTGATGCCAGTGACCCAGAATAGATGTAATTACATTGTGAAAAGTAGATCAAGAGGTAAATTTTTTTATGAATTTTTTAAAATCTTTTTTCTCCCTTATACTTATAATGGGTCAAATTTCAATGTCTATAAAAACATCAAATTTGTTTTTATTTACTTCAAACTTGTCACTTATATAGAGGTAGTTGATATGACATCAGCACACGCAATAGACATGATGACATCAGCTGAATTGATGGCCAAAATAAGCTATACTACGCACGCGGGGCGGGGTTTGTTGTGCCTGGAACCAGTTGTTATTTTTTATTTTTGCAGCCTGGCATAATATGTCATGGATTAAGATCATTTTAACATGCAAGCAAACATACATTTTTGTTCAGATTTCTTCACCTCTGTACTTTCACAAGTCTTACACATTGACCTTAATCGTTCAAAAGTGCCCTTTAAATATCCATGAATGAATGAAAGTGTGTATTTTGTCCCAAGTGATGGTGAATAGGTTTGTGTGTTTGTGTGTTATGTGGTGTGTGTGTTCGATGATTCCATATGCTCTTTCCAGTTCAACAAAAGGAGGACATCGATCACAGTTATTGTCTATTCACCCACTGAACAAACGCACACAATGATTTCACCCTTTCATACACATTCACCTGGACTAAAAACACAGAAACCGACACGACCCTGGAAGGTGAATATGAATATGTTCACCTTCCAGTATTCAGGTGAGCCATTATGCACACGTTACACTTCTGGTATTAAAGGTCATATATACTGTATTAAAAAACTGCATGAAAAAACATTTTAACATTAGTACGACATTGTAAAGATTATGCACTGATGGTGATTCGAAATACCTCTGTTTATTATAGTTTATTATGTATTATTATTATTATCTGTTCATCATTTTTATCTGTTTATTATTATTATCCATTATTATTTTCATCTGTTTAATATGTTTTATCTGTTTATTATCTGTGTATTACTATCTGTTTATTATTATTATCTGTTTATTATTATCTGTTTTATTATTATTATTATTATTATTATTATTATTATATTATTATTATCTGTTTATTTCTGGTTTCATTATTTTTATCTGTTTATTATCTGTTTATTCTGGTTTATTATTTTATCGGTTTATTATCTGTTTATTCCTGGTTTATTATTTTATCTGTTTATTAATGTGTATTATATCCGTTTACTATTATTATCTGTTTATTTTTCTGTTCATTATTATTATTATTATTACTATTATTGTTATTATTATTATCTGTTTATTCTGGTTCATTATTTTTTTATCTGTTTATCATCTGTTTATTCTGATTAATTTATCTGTTTATTCTGGTTTTATTTATTTTCTTTATTATCTGTTTATTCTGGTTTATTATTTTTATCTGTTTATTATCTGTTTATTCTGATTATATTATTATCTGTTTATTCTGGTTTATTATTTTTGTCTGTTTATTATCTGTTTATTCTGGTTTATTATTTTATCTGTTTATTATCTGTGTATTATTATCCGTTTACTATTATTATCTGTTTATTTTTCTGTTTATTATTATTATTTATTATTATTATTATTATTATTATTATTATATTATATTATTATTATTATTATTATTATTATTATTATTATGTTTATTCTGGTTATTTTTATCTGTTTATATCTGTTTATTATGGTTTATTATTTTTATCTATTTATTATCTGTTTATTTTGTTTTATTATTTTTATCTGTTTATTATCTGTTCATTCTGGTTTATTTTATGTGTTTATTGTGGTTTATTATTTTTTATTCTGTTTATTATTTATTGATTCTGGTTTATTATTATTATCTCTGGTGCTGTTGACATGTATTTCTTCTGTAGTTTTTCTCCTTCTTTCCGTTCCATTTCCTGCTTCAGTAAACTCAGCTGCTGTGAACACACATGAACACAAACACACATGTAACAGCCGCTGACATCACTCTGCTCCCAGCATGCTCCAGGGAGCTCTGTTGTCATGGCGACCCAGTCACATGCACTTGGCTACTGTAGTGGCGTCGCAGCCTGTCACTGTACGGAGAACAGCGACACACACACACACACACAACACACAACACACACACACACACACATATGAGCTCAGTCATTGCGTCCAACACACACCAACACACACAGCAACAAACAGACAGACAGACAGACAAACACACACCACACAGACACACACTAACACACACACAAACAGACAGACACACACTAACCAGACATGCAGCAACAGACACACACCAACACCAAAACAGCAACGCACACATTAAGCACAACACACGAGCAAACATACAGCAGCACACACCAACACCACACAGCAACATACAGCAACACACACAGCAACACCACACCACACACACACTAACCCACACAGAAAATACAGTAAACAGACACACACCAACACATACAGCAACACACAGCAATGCACACAGCAACACACAGCAACATACACCAACCACACAGCAACATACAGCAACATAGACAGTAACAACAGCACACCAACGAACACACAACAGCAAACACACACACACAGCAACATACCACAACAGACAGCAACGCACACATCAAAACACACACAACAAAAGACACAAACCAACACACACAACAGCAGACACACACATACACACACACACACACACACACACACACACCAGTGTCCGTCTGGGTCTGGTGTCCAACAGCAGAACCTCCTTTAACCCTTTCATGTCTGAGTGTGTGGACCCTCCATTAACATAAACAGATTCATTAATGTGTTTTTATGACACTTTGGTCAATTTGTCATGTTAAAAATAATCATAATAAATAATACAAAATGATAATAAATATAAATCTAATTGTAAAAATAATCATTTATATTATATTTTGGTCCAAAAAGAATGATTTCATGTTTGAAATTTTTAAACATTTTTAACAAGTTAAATAAGCGGGGTTTTTTTTTTATATTTGAAAACTTGAAAAGCAAATATATATAGTTTATAATACATAGTTTAAAACAGTAATAGAACAATGTCAACATCCACTAAGTGTCCTTTGGTTTTACTGTTGAATGAATCAAAGGTTCAGATGTAATTCCATTAAAGTACTGTGGGTCATTTGGACCCACTTATGCTGTGGTTCTCAAACTTTTTTACAGTGGAGAACCCCCGAAATATACTCGGTCTGGAAAAAAGTGGTATCGGTGCATCCTTACTTCAAATGTTACCAAAGCTTAAACAAGACAATTGACAATAAAACTATTACATGAATGTATTATTACGTTTTATATTTCAGCATTAATTCTTACCCCTGGGGGTACTTGGACCCCCCTTTGGGAACCCCTGTGTTTATGCATCTAAAGGTGAACCATAGTCCTGGTGTTTTGCTGTTTTCCAGTCAGCTGAGTATCGTGGTAACTACGGTAACTACACAGTCCATCAACACTGGGCCGGAACAACGACTCCCATGAGCCCTCTGGCCTCTCCACTAGACCTGATGGAGCTTCAGACCCAGCGGCGCCTCCTGCAGATTACCCACAGTTTCATTTATGCTTCAGTATCTGTGGACGCATGAGTTCAGTGTGGGTTTGGGTGGAGGACGAATGGATCTGACAAACGCAGGAAAAAAAAAAAAAAAATTAAATAAATAAATACCCCCAAGAAATGACACTAATAAAACAGTTTTGATGAGGATTATGAGGTGTTTCTTCTGCGTTTCTATGTCTGCGTCCCAGCCCTGAACCTGACGTCCTCAACACTGTTGTAAAATGAATGGACAGGCAGCGACGCTCTATAAATATCTGCTGATCGTCCATGAGGTCCAACCCTCGTCCTCCGTCTCTGTCTCTAATGTCAGTGTAATTATGGTTGTATAACGTCGTTACTGGAATCATATAATACCATCACTATGAAACACAATGGAATCAGGAGGTAATGAGATCAGGAACCGCTGCCACCTGGTCTGAAGGAGGAGAACAGGAACGGAGCAGATGAACGGACGGACAGACAAACGAATGAACAGATGAACAAATGAATAGACGGACAAACGAATGAACAAATGGACGAATGAACAGACGAACAAACGGACGAACAAAGGAACAAATGAATGAACAAACAAACAAACGGACAAATGAACGAACAAATGAATGAACAAATGAATGAAGGGATGAACAAACAAACAAACAAACAAATGGACGAATGAACAGATGAACATATGAAACGGATGAACAAATGAACAAACAAACGGACGAAACATGAACAAATTGGAGAACAAACAAATGCACAAAGGAACGGACACAAAGAATGAAGGGACAAACAAACAAAAAAATGGATTGAATGAACAGATGAACAAACGGTATGAACAAATGAATGTACAAACAAACAAACAAACAAACGGAGGAAGGACGGACAAACAAACAAATGGACAATGCACAGACGAACAAATGGAGAAACATACAAAACAAATGGCGAACAAAAGAACAAATGGATGAGCAAATGAACAAATGGATGAACAACGAATAAAGAAATGGACGAAGAACAGGTGAACAAATGAACAAATGGATGAAGAAACAAACAAACGGACGAATGAAACAAAGGATGAATGGACGGACAAACAAACAAATGGACGAATGAACAAATGAACAAACAAGCAAACAAATAGACCAACAATGAACAAACAAACAATCCGAACAACACGACTACCCGAAACGCCTGAAAACCTGCCGATTTCACCCAGAAAACCCCAAACACATTCACCTTGCTGAAGTCAGAATCTGTTCATTCATAAAACTGGTGGAAATCTGAGTCAAAAACAGCTGAAGGGAAAGCAACCATGTCCTGGAAATGTAGAATTATTGGAGCGGTTATACCCAGTTAACCCTGTGCACCATAATCTGCACAGAAGAGCTTTAATGTCACAGCGTTGTTCTTACAGTTTTTACAAGTTTTTTTTTGTACTTCTCAACTAAACCATAAACAAAGAGATTAAAGAACAAAATGATTAAAAACTAGAAAAGCACTCAGAGAGCGCAGACCTCCACCAAGGCAGATCAGTGCCCCCCACACCCCCCACCCCGATCACCACCAAATTTAATCACTTTTTCCTTGTGCCACTATCAACATTTCCTGAAATTTTCATCCAAATCTGTCCATAACTTTTTGAGTTATCTGCACACAGACAGAGAGACAAACCAACGCCAGCAAAAACATAAACCTCCTTGGCGGAGGTAATGAATGTGAAAGAAAAGGACAGTCAGCAAAAGGAACAAAATGAACCAAAATGAACCAAAAAAATGAACAACCTGAATCTGTCTTAATATAAATCAGTGTAATTGTACCAAAATTCAGTCTGTTAATAATAGTTTTGTGTATTTATAGATCCACTGTGATCTGTAAGTTATAATTACATGTGGAAATGATAAACCTGAGACAGAATATTGGTCAAATTACACTTATTTTTACTGGTTGTTCATTATAGTTTTGTGTTATTCGCAGATTTTAAAGGATAGTTCATAGATGTATGTAATTTTATTTTTTATTTTTACATTAAATCATAGAGTAAGTTTGTATTGGTCATTATTTCCAGGTTCTTTTGTTCTTCTTTTCCTGTTTGATAGGTGGTCTGAATGTAGAACCTGAAACCTGTGTTAATATAATTTAGTATAATTTAAAGAATATTCAGTCTGTTATTACACTTTTTGTGATTTGTAGATCACTGTCATGTGTAATTTATAATGTGTATATGGAAATGATAAACTGAGACAGAATATGTTAAATTACACTTATTTACTGGTTGTCATTATAGTTTGTGTTATTTGCACATTTTAAAGGATATTTCATAGATGTATGTAATTTTTGTTTGTTTGTTTGTTTACACTAAATCATAGAGTAAAGTTTGTATTTGTCATTATTTCCAGGTTCTTCTGTTGTTCTTTTCCTGGTTTGATGCTGGCTCTGGTTCAGATCCTACTGGTCTGAATGTAGAACCTGAAACCTTCTACCTCTGTTGAATCCAACCCATGACCTTTCGTTTCATGTGGCTGTTCCCTTCATCCTCCTGGTTTCCTGTCATTCTCTCCTCTCTTAAATCACCGTCTCAGCGTCACCTCTGGACTTCTACGGAACATAAAGGTCAGTGTGAGTGTCGTTCTGCTGGTATTAACCTGCTGTTCGGTGTTTTTAAACGGGTCAACATTTGATGATTCTATGTAAACTGACACCGAGGCGTCGCAGAGAAGCTAATGTGGAAATATGTGTAAGTGTAATACCACCGATGGACTCTACGAGGCTGCTCCAGACGTCCACTGAACTAAGACTAGGTTCAGACCTGCAGTTTTTTTTTTGTTTTTTTTTTTTAATAATCTTTTATTTTTATATCTATTTATTACCTCCACCAGGAGGTATTTGTGATCGCTTTGCTTTGTGTTTGTGTACATGCGTGTTTGTTTGTTAGCAAGATAACTCAAAAGTTATGGACAGATTTTCATGAAATTTTCAGGAAATGTTGATACTGGCACAGGAGAAATGATTAAATTTTGGTGGTGATCGGGGGGGGGGGGGGGGGGGGGCACGGGGCCCACTGATTTGCCTTGGTGGGGGTCTGCGCTCTCCAAGTGCTTTTCTTGTTTTTATTAGGACACATTTTCAGTACACACATCCTCTCAGCACAGGTACACGAATATGTCCAATTTTTCCAGTTTTCAAAAAAAAAAAAACAACCCCCCCCAACCCCACCCCCCCAAAAAAAAAAAAAGGGGAGAAAAGTAATACCCTACCCCCACCCCCCACCCACATCAGTCAACTTATAATGAGTGTTATAGTGACTCTATTCTGTTATGTTTTTACCTCCGCCAGGAGGTATTGTGATCACTTTGCTTTGTGTTTTTGTTTGTTTGTTTGTTAGCAACTTTGCGGGAAAACTATTCCAACCATCTTTACCAAATTGTTCCCACAGAATTGTTCCCACAGTTCCCACTGATCTGCCTTGGCGGAGGTCTGCGCTCTCCGAGTCCTTTTCCAGTATTTCACATGTGATCACAATAAATTCTTAAACTGAGACCAAGTGCATCCTGAACTTCATCTTTGAAGCTTCCAATACACGAACACGAATCAGCCTTACAAGAAACAAAAGGCGTTCTTTGCTGTTTTACCTCTGTAGTCCTTCTTCTTCCTCTTCCTTCATCTTCTCTTTCCTCCATCTGTTGCCTTGACTGTCCCCATGACCTTTGACCTCTGGCCCCTCCCCCTTGTAGACCACACCTCTATACACACTCATAAGTGCAGACATCCACGCACTTAACGCAGACAGACATGAATTTTATGTCTTTGTACATGAAGTCGTCGATATTTACCCATGTCAGGGCCGCGCTAACACATGACCTGACTCTGATCTGTGATTGGCTGTGAGCTCCAGCTGCAGACACAACAATATAGACCCAACAACATTGATTTGTTCTACTTTTTCTTTTTTTTTTTACAGTCAACAGCTGACTGTAAAACACAACCGAACAGCCTCAGTTTCATCTGTCTCACACACACACACACACACACACACACACACCAAAACAGAAAGTGCATAAACGTATGATTATGTGGCCTAAATTAGACAGTGTTATGCCTGTGGTCATTTCCCATCATCCACCAGCAGCAGGGACATATTTTTTGCTGTCACCGAACTGTGGCCACAGTTTGAGAAACGCTGAAAACCAGGAGGCAGGTTTTTCAGAATTCCCAAGATGTGTGAAGCTGAACCATAAAGAGAAAACCCAAGTGTTTCACACACACCCGACAAATTAAAACACACCACATCACCACATTCTGACCCAGTGTTCGACTACTGTTGGTTCAATCCAAACTGTAAAAGAGAAACCTTAAATAGAACCAAAAAGTCTAATATTAACCCTCCGGTATCCAGGTGAGCATATAATGAACACTTTAGACTTCAAGTTATTAACCCTTAAAGACCCAAAAAACCATTGTCAACCGAAATCATCTACTGATTTAACTGTTTAATACCTGTTGCTCCATTAATCCTATCAATACATGTAAATAATTGGTGTAAAATACAGTTTGTCATCTTTTCATGGTCATCAGATATGACCCATTTGGACATTCAAAGGCTCCGTAGTTACCATGGAAACACCATCATCTTCTACAACATTGATTCACCAGTAAAACCCATGGAGTTGGATCACTGACAGTGGATGGACACACTGGGTTTATGTTCAATTGATAATAGATTTTGCTGAGAAAGTCAGCTTTTCTTCAGTTTTATCTGTTTCCTATATAATAACTTTTGAATTTACTTTGAGCTTTTTTGAATATCAGCATGATTGGTGATTAAATATAAGAAAATACATGATTTTCACTGAAAAAACACAAAATACAGAGGATAATATTACAATAGATGATGATAAATCACTTAAGAAGGGTTAAATATAGAGAAAAATTCACTTGGGAACTGACACAAAAGTCTCACTGGGTCTTTATGTGTTAACCTTCATCCTACCAGCTGGGGTCCAGCTGGACCCCAGGACATGATTTTTATATGTCTCTGCTGTATCATTCATTGAATGATCACTTTGTGCTAGGAGTTTGTCTGTCTGTATGTCCATGTTTGATTGCTTATATTAGTTCCAAAAACAATCTGACATAATGGGTACTGTATTCAACTTGCGGTCGGGGTCCAAATGGACCCCAGTTGAATAGCGGTTTTTCTTAGTTCATAATGAGCATCTAAAATATAATTTTATTATTTGTTTCAGTAAGTGATGGTGATAGAAATAGAAGAGCAAGGTACACTGCTGCACAAGCCCGTGGGTCTATTTTAGAGGCAGAGGACAGCTCTGAGGCTGAAGGTTCCGAGGACATCCGATTGTTAAAAATCAGGGTGATTTGATAACTTGTATCACCCTCATTCTTACACAATTAGTTATTGTAACGGTGTTTACGATACAAACCATTTTCATACGTCATAAAAACATTCCAAAATGAAATGACATTTCGTGTCTGTTACTAAGATGTGATATCACCATATATCACAGTGGGGTCCAAATGGACCCCGGTTGGTAGGATTAGGATACGAAATATGTTGGTAGGTTGAAGGTTAAAGATCATATTATTTTTTTGTTTATAATCTGTTTTAGATCAGAATTCACTGATTTTTTAAATTTATTACCCATCCACTAAAAACAATGTTCAATTACTTGTTAACACCAAAACACACACTGACACATGTTAGCATTTAACATTTACCTAGCACAAAAATTAATAATGTATATTAACCAATGTTGGTGTTCATCATTGACATATGACAGGATGAAAAAAAAAAAAAACTAATACAGTTATATGTAGAATATTGGGGGGAAAAAAAGTGTGTTTTGATATAAAAAAATGTCATTGTTTTTTTTTTTTTTTTCCAGACTTGGCATTTAAAGGGTTAAAAACATAACAGTTGTTGAGCATTTGGTATTTTAGTTTATGGCTCAAGTTGATTAAATAGAAAAAAAAGTGGGTTAAAATAACAAAAAATAACTGTAAACTCACACATTTTTTTAAGTAAAGGACAAAGTGTATGAAAAAAAAATTCTGACATTACTACGACACTGTGCACATCATGCGCTTTAAGTGTTTTAGGAAAGGCTTCTATGGGCAGATACTAAAGGGTTAAGAAAAAACCTGAAAGCAGAGTATGTGCACTTTAATGTAGAGTCAATATAACCTTATTACCAGTGTTTCTTTTTTTTAAATTTTTTTTATTTATAGTCTCTTTACATTTTCAGGCCTTGGACTGTTTGTATATTATTCATGACGCTGATCTCTACTTCAACAACCACAGACTTCTGCTTCTACTGTTTATTATTCAGTAAGTCCCGCATTCTGCATAATATATCAGTCATATCTCAGTGATACATGGCATGTGGACAGGATGGGATCAGAACGAGCGCTCTGAAAACCGCCGCCGTCACAGCCTGATGCAGATGGATTTAAGCGAACGGAGCAGAGAAGAAGAATCCACTGAAACAAACACAGAAACAAAGAGCCGATAGTTGGTAAATGTAGACGAACAACAGAGCGGAGCCAGTGACCACCGGTTGGCTATCGCCGTCGCCAAGTGTGGGGGATGTTGCCATGGCGACAGCCCAAAGTTCAGGCCATGGCAAACACAGGTAAGTGGTTGGGTGAGAGACAAAAGAGAGGAGACAGAAAATGAGATTTCCTTGGACAGTAGCGTCAGGTTTGAAGCATTACAGATGATTCACAGCGACATTTTAGAGACATAATGAAACAGGTCAGAATATAGGGTCGGATCCATCAGGGACGGATTAAAAACCACAGCAAAAACTGATGAAAAGATGTGTGTGTGTGTGCACTGTTTAATCCAACTCTGACAGAATATTAGAACAGACCCTGAATATAGAGACTTCTACAAAACAGTCAAAATAAACCATCATCACAGAGAATATTTACACAAACACTGGTGTAAACCCACTGAACCCACTAGGAAATGTAGTTCAACTCACACCATTAGCCCCCCCCCCCCCCCCCCCCCCCATACAGGCCCCTCTAATCTCCAAAAGCATATAATGTGCATAGTGTCATAGTAATGTCAAAATATTTTTCATACAATATTTGTAACTTTTTTTTTTTGCACATCCTTTTTTGTATTTGAGCCATAAACTAAAATATCAAATACTCAATAACTGTAATATTGTTAACCCTTTAAATACCTGTTTGTAATGTAAACAAACCATATTTTGATGTAAAAACACAAAAAACTTTATAAAAATATTTTATACAAAATATGCAACAGAATATTAAATAATAATAATAATAACAATAATAATAATAATAATAATAATAATAATAATAATAATAATAATAATGGATTGGATTTATACAGGGTGGGGAAGCAAAATTTACAATATTTTGAGGCAGGGATTGAAAGACAGTGTATGACCAATTAGTTTCTTGAAAGTCATGAGAATTTATTTGCCACAAGAAAATTTACATAATAGAAAATGTTTTTATTCTATGTGTCCTCCTTCTTTCTCAATAACTGCCTTCACACGCTTCCTGAAACTTGCGCAAGTGTTCCTCAAATATTCGGGTGACAACTTCTCCCATTCTTCTTTAATAGTATCTTCCAGACTTTCTCCTAATAGTTTTGCTCATAGTCATTCTCTTCTTTCCATTATAAACAGTCTTTATGGACACTCCAACTATTTTTGAAATCTCCTTTGGTATGACGAGTGCATTCAGCAAATCACACACTCTTTGATGTTTGCTTTCCTGATTACTCATATGGGCAAAAGTTTCTGAAAAGGTATGGATAATAGTGCTAGGTATGATTATGACATTAATATATGTTTGGTTTCAAAACAATTGATGTAGTGCCTGCTGAGAAAAAACAACTAAATGTTCATTGTAAATTTGGCTTCCCCACCCTGTATAGCGCTTTTCTAGACACCCAAAGCGCTTTACATTATTGACCCATTATTCATTCGCTCTCACACTCACACATATAAAAAATAGTATTATTGTCGTGAAAATTTTAACTTTAAATGAACTGAATAAAATCAAGGTGATGTTTGACTCCTGATTCTAAAAGTATAGAAGTACTTCACAAAAACAAACAATAGTTTTTGATGAAAAACACACTTTTTTTTTTTTTTTTCCAATATTCAACATAAAAATTGGATTGTTCTTTTTTTCATCCTGGCATATGTTCATGATTAACACCACTATTGGTTAACATACATTATTATTTTTTATCCAAAGTCAAATGTTAAATGCCATGTTATGATTCAGACACGTTTTTCACAGAAAATAGAGATTTAAAATTAAGTAAAAATGTTAAAATTCCACTGAAGATATTAACAACTAAGGATGTCAAACTCATAATATCCTAATCATAATCAATATCATAATAACCTATAAATAATGACAACTACAAGTTTTTAGTTTTGTTTTAGTGTAAAAAAAAAACAGGTTGTTCAGGTTATTCACATTTTTTAAACAATAGTTTATAGATGTAAAAATTTCCATAATACAATTTTACTTTTTTCACTCTAAAACATGGAGAAACTTTTGTCGTTGTCATTATTTATGAACTACTCTGTTATTATCTGACTTACGTTCAGGTTCCACATTCACACAGATTCAACAGTAATCGATAAAATTTTAGAACTAATTCTGTCAGATAATCAAATAAAGACTAATCCAAACCTTTGGAAATGTTAGGGCAGCTTCATTTGGAGAAAATGTAATAAGCTTCGTATCCTGAGGAGGATCAGAAAAGTACAGGCTGACGTCAGTCTGAGGGTTGAACAGGATGTTGGGATGTGGATGCAGTGTCCCATTAAAATATGTTTTCTAATCTGAAGGGTTCTCATCACCCATCACTCAAAGCAGCTGTAGCATTAACCAAACACAGCCTTAAAAATAATCTAAAAATAATCAGAAAACTATAATATGATGAAATACATACAAACTCCCCGTTCATCTTAAATGTTGTAACCAGCTGTAAAATCTAAAAGTGTGCTTACATCAGGATGAAAATATGTTCGTGTTCGTCTGGAAAGGCGAAAGTTTTCATGTGGACAAAAAAAAAAAGAACAGAAAAGAAAACAACAGAGGAGGTACTGTAAAGTCATTTTTCCATCAGTGTTAGAGGAACCAACGGGAAAAGTCCAATAAGTCCGATAAGTTCAATGGTCCGATAAGTCCGATAGTCCATTAAGTCCAATAGTCTGATAAGTCCAACAAGTCTGATAAGTCCAGTAGTTCGATATGTCCAATAGTCAGATAAGTCCAACAGTCCGATAGGTCAAATAGTCCAATTAATCCGACAAGTCTGATTAGTCCAGTAGTCCGATAAGTCAAACAGCCCAATAAGTCCAATACTCCGATAAGTCCAACAGTCCAATAAATCCAATTGTCCGATAAGTCCAATAGTCCATTAAGTCCAATAGTCCAATAAGTCCAATAGACTAAGTCCAATAGTCTGATAAGTCCAACAGTTCAATAAGTCAAATATGTCTGATAAGTCCAATAGTCCGATAAGTCCAATAGTCCGATAAGTCCAACAGTCCGATAAGTCCAAAAGTCTGATAAATCCAATAATAGGAAAAGTCCAATAGTCCGATAAGTCCAACAGTCCAATAAGTTCATTCATTCATTCATTTTCTGAACCCGCTTTATCCTCACTAGGGTCACGGGGGTCACTTGGAGCCTATCCCAGCTACATAGGGGCGAAGGTGGGGTACACCCTGGACATTTCGCCAGTTCATCGCAGGGCTGAACATATAGAGACAAACAATCACTCTCACATTCACACCTATGGGCAATTTAGATTAACCAATTAACCTATCAGTGCATGTGTTTGGATGGTGGGAGGAAGCCAGAGTACCCGGAGAGAACCCACGCAGACACGGGGAGAACATGCAAACTCCACACAGAAAGGTCCCACCCCCCGTCGACTGGTGTTGGAATCGAACCCAGGACTTTCTTGCTGTGAGGCACGAGTGCTAATCACTGCACCACCATGTCGCCAATATGTCCAATAGTCTGATAAGTCCGACAAGTCCAATAGTCCGATACGTCCCATAGTCCAATAAGTCCGATAAGTCTGATAAGTCAAACTCGGTGGACCTTAGCGCTGCCAATATGACCTTTAACCTTCTATTTTAACTGAGATTTTGTGAACAGAATAAAAACTTAAAGATGAACCAGAACACCAGTTACACGGTCCAAATGAAACAGACAAGGCTGGAATGAGTCCAGGAAAATAAATACTGCCTGAGACAGTTCCAGTCTTTAGGACCACAGGCTTTCAGGTACCTCCTCTAGTGGCCTTGAGTGGTCTTACAACTATAAGATGCTTCCACATTGACTTCATTCTGGAGCCGAGGTCTAATCTGGAAATCTATGTTATAAAAGGGAAGTGGACTGTTTATGTGTGTATGTGTGTGTGTGTGTGTGTGTCTTTGGCATCACACTAAATCCGTACAGTGCTGACTGATGCAGTTCGTCATACTTATGGATTTTTGGTCAAAGAACAGACTATTGAAAACGGCAAGTTGATAAGACCAATATTTTGGGAGATATTAATAATTTTGGAATACAATAGCCTTAGAATCATGTTGCTATGAGCATGATGGTTGACAGGAAGCACAGTACCACCTTGCATGATGGGAAATGAAGTTAAAAACAGGAACAACACATTTACTAACTTCAGCCCCTAGCATTAATATATTAATTGTCATTCAAATTTTAAAGAATGATTTACCAAACGGTTTTTATGTCAGTTCTTATAAAATATAGACGAACATCCAGCATGAAAACGACCAAATCTAGAAAATCAACGTGCTAGTATGATAGAATATGGAACTAAACACTTAAACGTTTATGTCCCTTAAGACCCAATGTATCTTTGTTATGACAGATGACCAGTGCCACAGGTTAAACTGTATCTGTACATCAGCGTTTGTGTGTGAGTACAGACTCTTTGCATCAGTTTCCACATGTGAGGCTCAGAATGGACAGAATTAGAAGGAAGTTGGAAATCAGGTTAACACAGAGCCTGTAGCAGCAGCCCACCCCGCTGCAATGTCATCTTTAACCTCAGCACCTCACTAATTACAGTACAAGGCTGCCTCCCATCCGCCCCTCCCACCCCCACCCCCCCACCCCCTCATGCTGTGGTCAGAACATGGCCACAGCTGTAATGACAGACCAGGAGGCTGCAGATGTTGCCGTCTTTGGCGTTTCCTGCCTCTGTTATCAGTGTGTGGTCGGTTCTCCACCAGCTTCTACGTCCACATGGTTCAACTACACCAACCACATCTGACAAACATGTGACTCCACCCACAGCACCTCCATCCAACCTCAACCATAGAGTGGATGAAGGCCTTCAGAGGAAGCGCATGAAGCATCTGCAGCTCTGAAGACAAACATGCAACAATATTATTCAAATCCAATCCAACTTTATTTGTAAAGCACTTTAAAACAACCACAGTGGACCAAAGTGCTGCACAGACAAATAAATAAAAACCAAATAACATAGTAAAATACAAGAATAGATTAAAAATAAATCAATAAATAAAAATACGGAAGAATAGATCAAACCTGAATAAAGGAATAAAATACAAGAATAGTTTGAAAACATAAAAAGCTGCAAATGGAGATTATTATTTTATTACACTGTTAAAAATGCAGTTCAAATGGAAAAGATCACTCCCTACTTGTTCACAGTTTTTTCTCTGTTTTTTTCTTTCTTTTATTTGGTTATTTGACATAAAACAAAAATGTTATTCTGGCATTTAGAGCAGAGAACAAATGGGGCTTCCCTAATGCGAATGACAAATGGCATGGAATAACGAATGACCACTAGGGTTAGGGTTAGGGTTAGGGTTAGGGTTAGGGTTAGGTCATTCGTTATTCCATGCCATTTGTCATTCGGATTACGGAGGCCCCAACAAATGTATGCTATTTGTACATGTGATGTACTGAATGTGAATGTCTGATACTGAATGTCAATAAAAAATAAATTATATTAAAAAAAATGCAGATCAGGGGAGTCAAAGACGACCAATCAAAATACCCCCCACCAAAGGGTCCAACCCCTCCCATGGGATCTGTGAAATGCAAAAATTTCACTGAAGATATTAACGATCTGTGATGTTTAAATCATTTTAGTTCAAGTTCCACATTCAGACCAATATGATTTAAAGTGAGAGCCAGTAAAATAATAACACAATAATATATAAATGATGACAAATTCAAATGTTTTTTTTTCCATTTTAGTATGAAAAAGGAAAAGTACATGAAAATGTTTACATTGACAAACTATCCTTTAAAAAGCATAAATGTGAAACATGGTTCTAAATGACTATTAATAGGAATTGTTAAGCTAATGTTTGCTAACGCATCATGCTAAAATGATAGTAAAATCAAGAAGTTGGAGAACTTTGAGATTTAGAGTTTAGGAATGTTGGTGTAAATCATTTAACATCAGCTAAATAGAAAAATACCTGAGGGTGATCTATCGAAATACAGAAAAAAATTGAAAATAGTAGCATGAGTCAAACATAACACAGTGGCTAACGTTAGCTTAAAACAGAGTTTTTTAACATTAACTAACAACCAGAATAAAACAGATCAAAACAAAAAATGACTTCAACTCATCAGACAAACTCTGAATAATCCAGCACCGTCTGGTAGTTTTCAAAGTTTAACTGAACTGGTTTTATTCATTTGAACTTAAAAAAACTAGAAGGAAAAAACAAAGACCTGGACAAATGAGAACTGACCCAAACAATCCAACAACATATTTCAGCCAAATACTGTCACTTTACAGTTCAGATATTGTCTATTTAACCCCTCACTGTTTATAGTTACATTCTGTTTATAGTTATATTCTATGTTTATAGTTACATTCTGTTTATAGTTATATATTCTATGTTTATAGTTATATTCTGTTTATAGTTACATTGTGTTTATAAATACATTCTGTTTATAGTTATTTTCTATGTTTATAGTTATATTTTGCTTACAGTTATATTCTATGTTTATAGTTACATTCTGTTTATAGTTATATTCTGTTTATAGTTACATTCTGTTTAAAGTATATTCTATGTTTATAGTTATGTTCTGTTTATAATTATATTTTATGTTCATAATTATATTCTGTTTATAGTTACATTCTGTTTATAGTATATTCTATGTTTATAGTTATATTCTGTTTATAATTATTTTGTATGTTTCTAGTTATATTCTGTTTCTAGTTATATTTTATATTCATAATTATATTCTGTTTCTAGTTATATTCTATGTTTCTAGTATATAGTATATATATATTCTATTTTTCTTATATGTTTTCTACTATATTCCTTGTTCCACGGTGGGCCCTTATAGTTTTTCTGTTTCTGTAAATCCATAAAATCCGTTCATAAATCTGACTGTACTTTGAACCACATGCTCTAGTTTCTCCTCCACAGAAAATGAATATTCACATAGAAAAGGCCGTTTTAGTGACAGAACCGTGTCGCATCAGTCCATGAGTGTCCAAGGTCAGTGCTGTGTTGTGGACAGATGAATGATGTGGGTTTACCAGCGTCACACACTCACACAGTTTCCAAATATAAACCTCAGACTGGAAGATTAAGGCGAGCGAACCCAAATCCTGCTCTCTGCGTCCTCTTACTGAGGTAAAGACAGGACCAGCGGTGGAAACATAATCTCTGCATGTTCACACAGTCTGTTCACACTGACCTGCCAACAGCAGCAGCAGCCAAACAACCCCCCATAACCCCCCCACCCCCACCCCCCCAAAACCTGAAACACTCACACTGACACACCGCTGCACATCTGGCCATTTGCAACGCAGGAACATGCACTTATTTCACCAAAATGAGCCATAATCCACTGTAAATATTAGTCAGCCAATCTCACTCAGTTGGATTAAAAAGACGAACTGTTCCACGATAAAACCAAACATCTGAAAAACAGAACCCGTGTCCCTGTATGTCAGTGGCAGGTTCTATCTGAATCCATCCCCAGTTGAATGTGTGAGGTGTTCAGGTTCTGTCTCTAAGGCTGCATCACATAGAAGACCTTAATGCACAATCTGGATTTTTTGGGGTAATGCAATTTTTTTGTGTTCGTTCATATTACACATTAAATGCGACTTCTATCAGTTTTGAGTATGAACTGAATGCGACCCTGAAGTGACCCGCATGCACAAAAGAGGTCCTGACATAATACACGACCACACAAGCAGAACGCAGAATTGTGATGTTTGTCGCACTTCAATAACGTAAAGGTCGGATAAATGCGACTTGGCCGTTCAGACTGAAGTCGTATTGCAAAATATCAGATACGTATCAGATTTAGGACCACATATGAAAGTGGTCTGGGTCAGATCTGTGCAGTTCAAACTGTCTTTAACAGATCAGATGCAAGTCACATATGGGGAAAAAAATCAGATTTAGCCCACATTTGCCTGTAGTGTGAACGGAGCCGATGTTCCAGTCCTGTGGTCTGGATGCAGATCAATCTAACAATAGAAGTGGGCGGGACTTTCACTGGAGGAGAACTCAGCTAATTCAATCCAAGTCCATATTTGACTTCTATCAATGATCAATAGGAACTATATTGATATCTGTAAGCATTTACATGTTATAAACCATCAAATATGGACCATTAGGAGGAAAGGAACATTTATAATAATTTAAAAAATTTGTCAAAAATTCAAAAATCTAAATTTGTCAAAACTATGAACAAACTTTGTCGACATTGTCCCAAAAATATCTATATATAAAATTAGAAATTAATCCGACTAGTAGTTTCATCAAAGAAGATGCTTGAAAAAACTGTTACCGAAGATGACAACAATGAAGACAACTATTTTATATTTTTTTCTTTAAACTTCTTCATTTTCTGGCTTAGTTTGTTCTTGTTACTTATTATTTTGCAGATTTATGATTCATTTTGTTCATTCTATTGATTTCTTCGGCTGTTTTTGTTTCTTTTTTGCTATTTTTCTTAATGTTATTTATTATTTTGTAAATATTACATTGATTTTTGTTCATTTCATTTATTACTTAATTTTTATATAAACTATGGAGCCTCACATTTACATGTATTAATAGGATTAGTGGATCAACAGGTATTAAACAGTTCCATCAGTAAATGGTTCTGCTTTTTGTTTTGATTTTTTTAACAGATATTTGTGAGGTAACTGGTCCTTTTCTACCATCACCGCTGTATTATCTGGTTTATTTTTACCTCCGCCAAGGAGGTTATGTTTTTGCCAGGGTTTGTTTGTCTGTCTGTTTGTTTGTTTGTCTGTCCGTTAGTGTGCAACATAACTCAAAAAGTTATGGACAGATTTGGATGAAATTTTCAGGGTTTGTTGGAAATGGGATAAGGAAGAAATGATTAAATTTTGGTGGTGATTGGGGGTGGGGGGGTGCCCACGGGGGGGGTGCGCAGACCACAAAATTTCATCAAAATCTGTCCATAACTTTTTGAGTTATGTAGCACACTAACGGACAGACAAACAGACAGACAGACAGACAGACAAACAAACAAAGAAACAAACCCTGGCAAAAACATAACCTCCTTGACGTGGGGGGGCCCATGGGGGGGGCCACTGATCAGCCTTGGCGGAGGTCTGCGCTCTCCGAGTGCTTTTCTAGTTGTGTTATTTAATGAAAAGGTCTGAATGTGCTGGAATTAATGGACGTAAAGATGAAAATGCAGATGTTCTAACCGAGGTCAGCTGTGGACTGACTTAACACACATTAACCCCACTTGTGTTCTATGACACATATAGTGGATTATAGAAATCATCTAATGTATCATAGAGACGTCAACACACTGAACCACGAACACACTCTGAACTCAGGCCTGGATTAGAAACTGTTATAATCAGGAAATTCAATTGTGGAGCTGAATGAAGCTCAACGGTGGCCCATTAACCCTTTAACCTCATATGTGGGAATGTTCACACATTTGATCTTTCTGGGGCAAAATTATCAACCATGAGGGTAAAATCATTGGCAAGGAAATTCCTTTATCCCTATAACTTCGAACGTATCACATTTGATACATGACTTTTGAAGCCCTCTACATGATCAGTGTGATATTTTTTTTTCTTGCAAAACCTGATGTATACAATTAGATACATGCAATACACAGATAATCCACTGGGGGGAGGAACATATTCACCAGAGGCCTTTCCAGTGACACTACAAGACTGTCACGAATGAGGAAGGAGGAAGAACTTTGACAATTTTGAAAATGAATTACCAATTTATTAGACATGTTTGTGTTATATTATGTTTTTGTTTGTTCAAAAGTTATAATATTTGAGTATTGAGACCCGATTCAGTTCAAATTTCAGTTCAGTTTTATTTGTAGAGCTCTAATGATATTTGAGCATTGAGACCTGATGTATCAAATATGATACAAAATTGAAAATCACACATGGAAATTGATATTTAAAAAAAAAAAAAAAAAAAAAAAAAAAAATTGGTTGTTCAGAAGGACCAATAAAGGCTCCAGTTTCAAAGAACTGGAATTTTCTGTCAGTGGTTTAAGGGTTCAGGCTTTACAGGGTTAAGTCCTAAAATGTGCTGATTGAATATTTATCCAGAGAATCCTATAATTTCCAAAAATGTAAAATCCTGGCTAAATAATTGTTTTTTAGAAGCTAAATGGTGTCTAGCTAGATCATTGAAATCTGACACCCCCAGTGCTGCTTCACAATGGATGAAGGGAATGAATTTTTTTTATTTTTTACTCTAGAAAAGATAAGTTATGCAACAAAAAAACACACTTGATAAGTTTTGGGAAATATAGACCAATAATAATATACCTGTTGATGGCTGAATGGACAACATAAATTGATATAAATTCTTAATTATTTGATCTGTTGTTTTTTTTGTTTGTTTTTTTTGTACTAACCCACCACTAGACCCTTTTCCACCAACATTCCCATGAACTTTTATTTCCAGGAACTGATTTGCATACAAAAACACAAACCAAGTGAATCTGGTGTAAATGGAATAAACCAGTTCACAGACACCGCAGGGTTAAACATGGAGGATGAACAGAAGAGTGGAACGCTGACAGTGGGTTCCACCAATCAGAGTTGTTCAACACACAGCCCCGCCCACACACATGTTGGTATAAAATATTTGGAAGGAGTGAAATAGATAAATGATAAACAGGTTGAAGCCGAAAAAATGGAATGCATCAGGAAACAGGATTTATAAGCAGAATATTCACATGTGGAGTAAGCATGGTATTGATGAAATATGAAATATATTAACCCTTAACCTCCTAAGGCCCAGGAGATGTCAGCAAAGTACAAGCTTTTTTTGTTTTTTATTAAATAAGTGCCTATATTGGAAACATCATGATGCAACAGTTTTTTCAGATGCAGTTTTTAAATTTTTTATGGAATGTCCTTTATGATGGACAGTTTTCTTTTCTTTTCTTTTCTTTTTTTGTTTTTTGTATAAAGTTGTTAAACTCTTATCCACAAATGTGGACAGAAAACCCATAGCTGGGTCTTAGGAGGTTAAAGACCCAAACAGCCACTGGTGACCAAAACCATCTACTGATCTAAACTGTTAGTGACATCTGATCCACTAATCCTAAATAATAGGTGTAAAATACAGTTCTTCATCTTTTCGTGGTGATCAGATGTGACTCATTCGGACATTTAGAGGCTCTGTGGTTACCGTGGAAACACTGTCATCTTCTACAACACTGATTCACCAGTAAAACCCATGGAGTTGGATCAGTAACAGTGGATGAACACACTGGGTTTATGTTCAATTAATGATATATTTTTGTTGAAAAAGTCACTTTTTCTGCATTTTTCTCTATTATTGATATAATAATCCTCAACTTTACTAAGAGCTTTTATGAACATCTACATCACAGGTGTCAAACATGCGCCCTTGGGGCCAAAACTGGCCCACCAAAGTTTCCAATCCGGCCTGTGGGATGAATTTGCAAAGTGCAAGTTAGGGCATCAAACTCAAAAATAATATCATAATAACCAATAAATAATGACAACACCATTTTTTTTCTCTTTGATTTAGTGCAAAAAAACATTAAATTATGAAAATGTTTACATTAACAAACTATCCTTTTACAATAACTTGTGAATAACTTGAACAAAATGAAGAAATTAAAAAATTAATTGCAATTTTAACAATTTTCTGCCTGTTACTAAACATTTTTGTGCCTGTGTATAAATGATAAGTCAAGGCATAATATTGATAAAATCATACTTTTAATTCTGAACAAATTCAGTTTTTTTCAATTTTTCACATCCTTTTTGTTTGGAAAGTTTGTAAATGTAAATATTGACATAACTGAACGTTATTTTTTGCACTAAAACAATTTGGAGTTGTCATTATTTATTGGTTATCATGCTATTATTTTACTGGTCCAGCCCACTTCAGATTAAATTGGGCTGAATGTGGCCCCAAGAAGAAAATGAGTTTGACACCCCTGATCTACATGATCAGTCAATCAAATGTTGAAAATACCAGATTTTCACTGAAAAAAACACAAAACACAGAAGATAATATTACAATAAATGGTGACAAACCACTTAAGAAAGGTTAAATATAGAGAAAACTTCATTTTATTACTGCCACAAATGTCACACTGGGTCCTTATGGGTTAAATGACATTAATGTGACTTTAAATAAACAGAATATGAGACTAGACGTGACAATATTCAAGGCTGATTTACTGTTTTTCAGATTTCTGAATAAATGTTAATGTCTGTGCTGGTGGACTTGGCATAGGAGGTGGACAGATGGATGGACGGACATACATAGGAGGAGGAGGGGTGGAGGGGGAGGGGTATGAAGGACACGCCCACATGAAGGCGGGAGGTCCGAGTCCAAATGGAGGATGGGATGAGTGTGAGGTGGGTGGAGGCTGTGGTCTGAGTCCAATCATCTCTTTAATTCACCTCCATCTGCCTCATGCACTAATGACAGTCCATGTGTGTATGTATAGAGATAAGTATACACAGGCATATATACACTTATATATAGACTACGTCTGCTGATGGGTGGATGCTTCCACACCCTCAGCACTGTCTTATTAAGAACCAGAACCTCAAACATCACCCTTAAATTACTGCAGATCGGGTGGAGTCTACAGAACAAGGCCTTGGGGTGAAGTTGTAATACCACTGACGGCCACTAGAGGCTGTTCCTTAAAGACACCAGTCCCATCGGTCATGAACTGTTAAAGGTTTCATTTCATATTCTGCATTTAGTCACAGTTTTCCCATTGAACTGAGTGTGAACAGGTTGAGTTTCATGTTTCAATTGGAACTTCCACGCTTTGTAGCATTTTGATACTTTTCATGTATGTATAGAAGCCCTGTTTGTTAACATTAGGCAACATTGTATGATTGTCACGTACCAAGTAAAAACTCCAATAAAACTTGAATTACAAAAAAAAAAACAAAAAAAAAAAATGTTGAATAAGCTGAAAGGATCATCTTTGACCCTCTGGTATCCACCCACAGAGGTCCTTTAACCACCGAAAGTGCATAATCTGCACAGTGTCGTAACAATGTCAAAATGTTTTTCATATAGTTTTTATTTTTAACTTTTTTTTTTTTTTTTGTATTTCATCAACTTGAGTCATAAACAAAAATACCAAATACTCAATAACTGTCACATTTTAACTCTTTAAATGCCATGTTTGTAAAATAAACAAACCATATTTAATTATTTATTTATTTTCCAATATTCTACATAAAGATTGTATTTGTTATTTTTTGATTTTGTTTCATCCTGGTATATGTCAATGATTAACCCCAACATTGTTTTTGTTTTTTGTTCTGTTTTGTGCTAGATCAAATGTTCAATGCTAAAATGTGATGATTTTAATGGATGGGTCAGAATAAAAAATAAATTAAAAATCAGGAAAAAATGAACAACTTTTGAATTCTGACCTAAAACAAATTGTGAAAATTACTATGACCTTTTAATAACCTGCAGTTTAAAGTGTGCATAATATGCTCACATGGATACTTGTTGGTTAATGATGCAAACATCAGAGGATCTACTTAATATCATCAAATCCAATATTGAGAAGTTATCCTTCCTAAATCATCCGGCTCATTTTAAGCAGATTAAATGACTTATCAAGCAGAACAAGAGCAAACTGAACAACCAAGACCATCCTCTGAAACACTGAAATCTGAAATACTGAATCTGAGGCTTTGTTCTGAACCCGACAGACGCCGTTTCACCAAAACATGAGAGACATCTTTGGCATCAGTGAAAAACAGTCGTCTGAGGCTCTGCAACTCGAGAAATTTGGCAGATTTGTGGTGGTTTGTCACCATACGGCCTTGTGGGAATCATGTGCTGAGCAGTTCCACCTGCTTCAGAAACTGTTTCAGACGCTGACAAAGAACAACTGAGTGGATAAATGTGTGGAGTTGAGCAGGTGTGCTATTAATTCACTGTTAAGTCACTTTATTATCACTGGAAGGAAATCCAGTCTCTGCATTTTACCCATAATGCACACTTAATACCTAGCATTAGCATTAGCATTAGCAGCCACTGAAGGACTGACATTAAACAAACAATAATACTATAAAATCTATGGTTGGGACAGTTGTTTTGGTATAAAACATTAAGGTAAAAGCAAAAAATGACTGTTTATATAGAACAAAGAAGTGATTTTACGTTGATAGTATCTGAAGCAGCCACTAAACCACTTTTGTGCATGACGTTGATTTAGAATATGACTTTAATTCAAGCTCAGCCACAAGTAAATCACAAGAAAAAAGTGACTTTTTTAGTCAAATCTTTCATTATCTGAACATAATCCACTGTCATTGATCCAACTCCATGGGTTTTACTGGTGAATCAATGTTGGAGCCTCTGAACGTCCAAATGGGCCATATCTGATAACCATCAAACTCCAATTCTGATTTATAATATATTATTGAATATATTAACCTTTATTTAAACAGGAAAAAAATGACTTGTCCAGATCAAAAATGTCAGAGTCAAGAAAAGCAGCAGCAGAAGGTACAGAAAATAGACATTTCAGCCAAACATCCAAAATAAAATCATACATAAAACACCTTCAATAATTTAAACAGTACTATAAATAGAACCAACAATGTTCTTTAAAAGCATCTCACAGCAGAACCCGATTAGTTAAAAAACTATTAAAGCAATGAAATCAGTGTTATTGATCATCTCTGATATGTCCAATACTCTGATCTAACACAATGACACATCTTTCCAAAATGTACTAGATGGAAAATATCTAATATTTAGTGTTTATTTAATAAACCATATGGTATTTAAAGGGTTAACCAGTTAACGTCCACTGTGTCCACAGTCATAGAAGTACACCCATGTACATGTATTAGACTGGATTTGGAAGGAAACGTGGTCTCTGTTTTGTTTCAGCCACATGTTCAACACATTTTAACCCTTAAACACCCAAACATCCATTGTTGACCTCAACCATCCACTGCCCCCCCCCCCATATGTCATAGCCCCTCCCCTTCCATGTCATCATCGTGGGCAACGAGTACAAAAGTACATAATCGGAACTGTTTTAAGTCCATTTATCTCCTTCTATAATGAGTTTCTTTCCAAAAGAGTAAGATATAATAATAATAATAATCATCATCATCATCATCATCTCGTGCTGCGTTTACTGTTGTTGGAAATCTGATGCTTTCCTACAAACGCTTCAGGCCTAATTGTCTCAAATTAACAAACAGTAAATGACAGTTACACCTTTGACTCCAGCACTGACGCTGCTTCACCGGCAGGTAGAGAAACCAGATCCCATCGTATCAGGTGTCACCGGGACCCATGCCCCCCCACATCAATCCCCACCCCCTACACCCCCCCATCAACCCTATCAACCTGCCATCTTCACTCAACCACCTGCCTGCTGTGAGTTGGATGGAAGGGGGGGTGGGGTGGGTGGGGGGGCCACGCTGACCTTTTCCACCATCACTGACTTTTATTCCAGTGGCAGAAAAAGGCCAGTGGAAGTGTGGGGGGTGGAGTGAGGGGGTCTGAAGCCGAGGCATCAGTTATCAGAAAAAAAGAACTGAGGAACCAATAAATATCCAGTACCAAACACACTGAGCTGGAATTACAGGGGTGAGTACATTATACACACTTTACACTTCATGTTATTAAAGGTCATATTATTTTTCCTAATTCATTTTAGGTCAGAATTCAACAGTTGTTCATTTATGCAGGATTTTTTAAAATTCTAACCCATCCACTACACTGTAAGACCAGATAAGTTGAGTTTACTTTAAAAATCTGAGGTAACCCGTTGCCTTAAAAAATGTAAGTAATGAATAAAGAAAACTTGAGTGTATTAAACTTAAATGCTTGATTTGAATGGAATTGCTATTTTAAGTACAACACACTAAATGTCAAGTTAATTTAACTTAAAATTTGTGGCAGTGTCAATTGCTTTGTGTAATCATTAGACTTAATATCATCAGTTCATTGGACTCAATTCCAAGATGACTTAAATTTAAATCTTTTGCAACATAAATTGCTTTGTATAACTATTAAATTTAATATATTGTAGCCTAAATGGAATTTAGGCAAGAAGCTTTCTCATTGTAATTTGCCAGCACAGGAAGTGCTTTTAATTTGGCAAGGCATAAAAATGTATTATGCTCAAGATCAGTCTTGGATGAACAGGAAATCCATAGTTCTTCCTATGGCTCTGATTCATGGTGCAGCTCTACAAAAATACAAAAACAAACACAAAAAGGGCAATAAACATTGCCATACACACATTAAGTCCAAATGAACACTAACATCACAACCCCGCTGAACCCCTGCACAGAAAAAGAACACATTTACAACAACATTCCTAATACCCACAATGAAATGCAGAGATAAAAAGGTGTGGTCATGACTAAAACTGAGTGATTTAAATCCATTCAAATTAAACTGTTTCATACTTTCAACTATGTCTACAAATTAGTAGAATATACTGAACATTTTATAGTATGTAATAAAACTGAAATCCTTTAAGTACATTGTAATCAAAGCATTTCAGTAAATACCAAGTCCAGGCTGACAGTGTACAATCATCACATTGTAAACACTGTTAAATTCCTACACTAACACCCTTCTACCAAGTGAGTACAAAATGCACACTGACACATTTTAGCATTTAACATTTGACCTAGAACAAAAAATAATAATGTATATTAACCAATGGTTGTATTAATCATTGATATATGACAGGATGAAAAAATAAAAAAAAATAACTAAAACAATTTTTATGTAGTTTAATGGAAAAAACAAAAAATGTTTTTTTTGTTAACGTTACAAACATGGCATTTAAAGGGTTAAAAAAGGACAATTATTGAGTATTTGGTATTTTTGTTTATGGCTCAAGTTGATGAAATAAAAGAAAAGTGAAAAAAGTTAAAAAGAAACTGTATGAAAAACATTCTGACTTGAGTACGATACTGTGCAGATTACACACTTTAGGTGGTTAAAGGACATCTATGGGCAGATATGAGAGGGTAAATCAACCAATTTACCCTTAACCTTTTTGTGGGGTTAAGGTTAAAGGTTAGCTCCTTGTGGGGAAATTAAGGCCGTTTCTCAACATGTGTTCTTGTCTGTTCTTTCGTTCTCATGTTGTTGTGAAATGTCATCAGTCTGTCGTACTGTTCCAACTGCAAGTTCGCAAAAACCAAGAACGCATGGAATACCCGGATGTTGTTCTTGTCAGCTAGCCTAAACCAAGGATGCACTGGTTGGTGACTCGTGTGGACTTGGCTGGGAAATAATTCCCAAGATGCAGTTTGTGCTAGCTCAAGTGGGACCTGACGATATGCATTACAGTTTTAAAAAATATACAAAATGTATAAATGACACGTAAATAGTACAAATGTATTGAAATCAAATTGAGTGACATTGTGGTGATTTAAGGGAAATACATTATGGAGCAGATGGTGTAAATACAGCAGAGACAGGAGGAGAGTTCACAAGTACGCAGCCGTTCCACTTACAGATCGATTTACGTTCTTATGCCGCGTTTCCAATACGTGGTACCGGCTCGACTCGACTCAACCTTTTTGCGTTTCCATTACGAAGAAGGACCTGGAATCTGATACCCGGTACTAGTTTTTTAGTATCACCTCCGCCAAGGTTCCAGGACTGGGGACCAGATACTAAAATGTGACGCGTAAACACTGCAGACCACTGATTGGTCAGACAGTTGTCTCTGTGACCCGCCATTTTACGAAAAACAGATGCTGAAGTTGACAGTATGTGGGTAGGTTAATCCACATGATGACAGCCTGTAAAACTACACCATGGTTTGTCGAGGAGGTTCAGACGGAAAAATTCAGCATGAGCTTGATGAGACAACACGCAATGAGTGAGTTTATCAGCAACTTTGAGCAGACGACACGGAAGTAACCCACCACATAGCTATGACGTCCAGGTACTGGAAAGTCTGTAGTATCTGTAATGGAAACGGTCACCAGGAATAGGACCTGGTACCCAAGTCGAGCCGAGCAGAGCCGGTTCCACGTAGTGGAAACGCAGCATTAGGAAGTACGTTCTCTGAGACTGTTCTTACCAAGACCGTACTGGCTTAGTTCACAAGATTGTACTCTTCATTCTTGGTATTGAGGAACGGCCTAAGTCTCTATTTTAACTCTAAAAGTATTCCAATACACATTTGCATGTAGCATTAGCATTAGCAATATCACGTGCATTTGGAATTTGGAACCGTGAGCTGTTATTGAAGGTTCTTGGAGACAGTTATGGAGTATTTGGTGTTTGGTATTAAAAACAAACTGTATGAAAAACATTGTGACATTACTCTTACACTGCACAGATTACTTTTGGTGATTAAAGGCCTCTCTGGGGTGGGGGTGGGGGTGGGGGGGTGTACCAGAGGGTTCAAGACGAACACCTGAATCTATGTTGATATGGAGCTCCAGATCTGAGCCGTTCCAGATCTAGGATTCCAAACTAACACATTAACAGTCGTTTCTCTGCGTGGATTCTATGACTAACACAGTTTTCATTGCACAAAACAAACAGAAGGTCTGGATGTAAGTGACAGTAACAGGCAGACGTCACCAAAGCCAGACTTTAAAGGTTAGTCTCCAGATGATGTTTTAAGACGTGGACATATTGTGAAGCCTTCTGGTTGTCTGGTGCGAAGCAGAGGGAACGTATTCACACAATCACAAGGAGACATGGCGTGTTAACTAAAAGCACAGGATTACTGTAATACAGATATAATTGGGTAAATGTGAGGCCAGTCGGGCTCCGGGCCCAGATCCGAACCCACAGGGAGAGCAATTAAACGCACCACAGATACAGTAGAAGAAGGCTGGGCTCTGTGTCCGCATTTAGACACTCGGTAAAAACTCAACATGTGCTTTTGCAGCTGCACCGTAATGTCAGCAATGTCACCTTTCACATATCTGCATCTGCAGGGAAACGTCAGAACCCATTCAGTTCAGGAGGAAAAGTTCAACAGGACCATCTACGAACCACAGAAACGCAAACAGAACAAGAAACAAGGCCATGAGCCACCGTGTAATTATACTGTTTTAGAACAGGGGGTGGCAAACATATGGTCCACGGCCCAAAACCGACCACCAAGGAGTCCAAACCCTCCCATGAAACCAAGAAATGACACCGAAGACATTAACCATAAAGGATGTTATAATCCTGTCAGTTCAGGTTCTAAAGTGGATCAGAAGCAGTAAAATAAGAACAGAATAACAGAGAAATAATGACAAATACAAATGTCTGTCAGTGTTTTAGTGTAAAAAAAAAAAGTAGAATTATATGAAAACGTTTACATTTACAAACTATCTTTTCACCAAAAATGTGAATGAACTGAACAAATATGAACAAAATGAAAGAAATAAGTGTAATTCTAACAATATGACTCAATTTATCTTATGAAAAGAGACACTGAGAAGAGGAGGAGAGGAGAGGAGAGGAGAGGAGAGGAGAGGAGAGGAGAGGAGAGGAGAGGAGAGGAGAGGAGAGGAGAGGAGAGGAGAGGAGAGGAGAGGAGAGGAGAGGAAAAAGTGTACAAGGTTAGATAATTAAAGGAGGGGAAAGATGATGGAAGAGGGAGGTGAATAAGGGAAGAAAGAGAGGAGAGGAGAGGAGAGGAGAGGAGAGGAGAGGAGAGGAGAGGAGAGGAGAGGAGAGGAGAGGAGAGGAGAGGAGAGGAGAGGAGAGGAGAGGAGAGGAAGAGGCCACACCTAAACAGCTTCTGCAATAATAAAAATAATCATCTGTACTTTTCAGATCCTTCATCGTTTCCTTTTTTCTTTAAGAGACACTGAAGGAAACATCTGAACCTGAACCCAAAAAAGTCCAAATACGACAAAAAATGAACCTTGTACTTCAGTAAATGTTCCATTAACAGCCCAGTTTAACCAGTGTGTACTATCACACAGACACACACTCCAGGAGACACAACAGACACACAACAGATACACAACAGACACACAAAAGACACACAACAGATACACACTCCAGGAAACACAACACACAACAGACAAACAACAGATACACAACAGACACACAAAAGACACACAACAGATACACACTCCAGGAAACACAACACACAACAGACACACAACAGATACACAGCAGACACACAACAGATACACCCTCCAGGAAACACAACACACAACAGACACACAACAGACACACAACAGACAACAGATACACAGCAGACACACAACAGATACACACTCCAGGAAACACAACACACAACAGACACACAACAGATACACAACAGATACACAAAAGATGCACAACAGACACACAACAGATACACAACAGACACACACAAGACACACAATAGATACACACTCCAGGAAACACAACACACAACAGACACACTACAGGAGACACAACACACAACATACACACAACAGATACACAATAAAAACACAACAGATACACAAGAAATACAACAGACACACAGCAGATACATAAGAAAAACACACACCAGACACGCACACAACAGACACACAACAAAAACACACAACAGATACACAAAAAACACAGCAGACAAACACTACAGGAGACATAACACACAGCAGACACACAACAGATACACAAGAAATACAACAGATACACAACAAACACACAACAGACACACAGCAGATATACAAGCACAAAACAGACACACAACAGATACACAGCAGATGCACAACAAACACACAACAGACACACAGCAGATATACAAGCACAAAACAGACACACAACAAAAACACACAACAGACACACACCCAGCAGACCCAGATGCTTCTTCCATAAACCTGGGTGTTTTGGACTTGGGTTGAGTTCCCTCTGATGCAGCATTCATGCAAAGACAACATTGTGTGTCTGTGTGTTGTATTTTGTGTGTTTGTGTGTGTGTGTGTGTGTGTGTGTGTGTGTGTGTGTGTGTGTGTGTGTGTGTGTGTGTGTGTGTGTCTGTGTTGTAGACTCAGTGCATCGGATCATGCAAATATGAGTCAAATGTTTCACCCCGGGCGGACTGGGGCTAGATTTAGGCGCGGCTGAAGACTCACGCACGCACACACACACACACACACACACACACACACACACACACACACACACACACACACGGACCGACAACCAGACACCCCAGGTCTACGGTTCACTGTTACACAACCGACAACGGCACCGGGACGCGCCTCCATCCGGTGCGTAAACCGGTACCGGTCCGTTTCCAGAGGAGTCTTACTTGTTGGGGATCTGCTCCACATGGGTCCGCGGAGCTGCCGTCGGTTCCTCCCCGGTTCCGTTCGGTTCCGTTCAGTTCCGTTGCCTCCGTTTGGTCCTGCGCTGTGGTTTAAAACCGGCGGAATCCACGGGGACGCGGAGCAGACCGGCGGCGGACCGACGCGCACCGACTGGCGGAGCAAGCAGAGGCGGCCGGAGTTGTCTCTTCAGCACCACAGCACTTTGAACAGCTCCCGATGACGTCACTGCCTTGGCTACGACGCCACGCCCACTTCCCTAGTGACCTCCTCCGGAAAAAGAAAAGAGAGAAATAAACACTGAAGGAAGTGAACGTTCATCCGGATACAGAACATCTGCAGATCACCCCCCCCCCCCCCCCCCCCCATAAAAAAAAAAAAAAAAAAAAACACCTGAGATTTAAGAAACTGAGGAAATGATTCAGATTTGATCAATAATTAAAATACAAGTGCACAAAAAAAAACCTGCAGAAAATAATCATAAACAGTTTTTTTTTTTTCTGCATTAATCCCTTAAATCACAGGTGTCAAACATGCGGCCCAGGGGCCAAAACCGGCCTGCCCAAGTTTCCAATCTGGCCCATGGGATGAATTGGCAAAGTGCAAGTTAGGGCATCCAACTCAAAAATAATATCATAGTAATCTATAAAAAATGACAACACCATTTTTTTCTCTTTGATTTAGTGCAAAAAACACTAAATTATGAAAATACTTACATTAAGAAACTTTTCCTTAACAATAAAATGTGAATAACCTGAACAAATATGAACTACCTGAAATGTCTAAAGAAAATTAAGTGCAAATTTAACAATATTCTGCCTGTTACTGAATGTTTTGTGCCTTCGTAGATCTGTTCTGCAGCCTATAAATGATAAGTCGAGGCATAATATTGATAAAATTGTACTTATATTTCTTAACAAATTTCATTTTTTTTCAGGTTATTCACATCTTTTTTGTTTGGATAGTTTGGAAATGTAAATACTGGCATAACTAAATGTTATTTTTTGCACTAAAACCATTTGGAGTTGTCATTATTTATTGGCTATCATGCTATTATTTTACTGGTCTGGCCCACTTCAGATTAAATTGGGCTGAATGTGGCCCCAATAAGAAAATGAGTTTGAGACCCCTGCCTTAAACCAGTTCAACGTTCTTCAAAATGACCAAGTCACAGGTGTCAAACATATGGCCCAGGGGCCAAAACCGGCCCGCCAAAGGATCCAGTATGGCCCGTGGGATAAATTTGTGAAATGCAAAAATTACACCAAAGATATTCACAGTCAAGGATGTTAAAATCATTTTAGATCACTTCAACCTGAAATGGGTAAGACTAGTAAAATACTGTCATAATAACCTATAAATAATGAAAAAAGCTATTTTTTTCTCTTTGTTTTAGTGTAAACAAAGTAAAATTACACAAAAACGTTTACATTTACAGACTAGCCTTTTACAAAAAATGTGAATAACCTGAACAAATACGAACAACCCGAAATGTCTTCAGAGAAGTATGTGGCATTTTACCAATATTCTGCCTGTTACTAAATGTTTTGTGTATTTGCAGATCCACTGTGATCCGTAAGTTGTGATCAAGGTTATTGTCATTAACAAAAACTAACGAAATGGTGAAAACTAGAATTGTAAAAACATTTTCGTTAACTGAAATAAAAACCATAATTAAAAGAAAAAATTATAACTAACTGAAACTGTATTGTGTGTTTACAAAACTAACTAAAACGTATAAAAATTGTGGATAAAATTCCCTTCGTTTTCACCTTTGTCAATGCTGGATTGAAACGAAATCAATTTATTTCCCTCAAGCAATTTTAGCTGCTGGCACCATCACTTCTGGTCACTTGTTGTTTAGAGTCGTCTTCTGGTCCCCACTCTACCTGGAAACATAGAGACTAAAGTAGGGAGAAAGCAGCAGAGTCCAGTATGAGATTTATTTGAATACGACGGAGAAGAAGAGAAAAGATATAAAGAAACTAAAACTAAACTAAAACTAAGCATTTAGAAAATAACAAAAACTAATAAAAACTAGCAAACCTGCTCTAAAAATGAATTAAAACTAACTGAATTAGAGAAAAAAAAAAAAGTCAAAACTGAATAAAACTAAACTATAATGAAAAATCCAAAACTATTAGAACCTTGGTTGTGATGCATATGTATATATGATAGACTATGGTGCAATATTGTTAAAATTGCACTTATTTTTCTTAAGAATTTTCAGGTTGTCATATATTTTTATGTTATGTTCATGTACAGTTCGTAGATGTAAACATTTTCATCAGGAAATGTTACTTTTTTCTCTCAAAAACATAGAGAAAACTTTGGAGTTGACATTATTTATAAGTTTTTATCCTATTATTTTACTGGTCTGCCCCACTTTACATCATATTAGGCTGTATGTGGTCCCTGAACTAAAATGAGTCTAACACCCCTGGATCAAGTGTTCAATCATTTTCAGGATTTTTAACCCTTTAAATCCCAGTTTGAACCCGTGATTCTACTTGTTTGATTAAAATAACTGTAAATATGATCTCATTTCTATATAATCCACATCGGAAGGATGAGTCATTGTTTACATCAGAGTCTTGGACATGTCAGAGATGATTGATAACGCTGATTTCATTGCATTAGTTTTCATCCAGTGCATAAATGACTCACAAACTCAGAGTTAAAACAAAACCTGCTGATAAAAGATGCAGAGTCATTTTCATTAAAGCCTTCACATTAACGCTGGCACTTTAAGACATTAACAGTGTTCTTCGGTCTTTTCTTTGTGCCGTGGTTGGACAGAGGGGCTCTTTAATGACCGATTAAATGTGATGTAATGTACTTAAGTGTGTTCAGAGCAGAGGAAGAGTCACTTAAAGGCATCCAGATAACATCTGATGGAGGCTCAAACATCCACCTGTTTGACACTGATTTACACCTTTGAATCTATTTTTAATGCATTCGCCGTTTCACAAACAACTAAACAGGACTTTTTTCAGATCTATGACTGTGTAAAATCTGTAAAGCAGAGGTCAGCCAGGCCTTCTATGCTGGATGTGTTAGCGTACATTTTGTACTCACATGGAAGAAGGGTGTTAGTGTAGGAATTTAACACTGTTTATTTACAATGTGAGGATTTTGAGCTGTTTTCAGACCGGTCAGCCAGGTTCCTGTACCAGTTAGTCTGAAAACAGAAGTGCTTACCTGTGAACGGCCCGCGTTCATACAATTGTGCGAGCCCATGACACGTCATTGGCACAAAAAAAGAGAAAAAAAACTAGAAAAGCAGACATCTGCCAAGGCAGATCAGTCCCCCCCATCACTACTAAAATTTAATCATTTGTTCCTTGTGCCAGTATCAACATTTCCTGAAAATTTCATCAAAATCCTATAACTTTTTGAGTTGTCTTACTAACAGACAGAAAGACAAACAAACAACCCCCCTCACCCCCCCATCAACACCAAAATGTAATGTATTTCTTCCTTGTGCCACTATCAACATTTCCTGAAAATTTCATCAAAATCCGTCCATAATTTTTGAGTTATCTTGCTAACAGATACACAAACAGACACACAAACAAACAGACAAACAAACCCAGATGAAAACATAACCTTCTTGGTGGAGGTAAAAAGGGAGATGTCATATTACTATTGTTTTGTCCCTCAACACTTACCGTAGATGTAGTAGGACTGATGCATGATGGGATAGACTGTAGGAGAAAAACCTCATGTCTGCAAGTAAATGTACGAGCAGTAATAAAGATGAACTCTCAAAAAACATTTTTTATTTAATGCAACACAAAACATTCCAACCCGGTTTCTCCTCCATTTTCCACACTCACATTTTCTTGGTTTGTTTATTTTTCCACTCATGACCCAGATCGACCTGGTGACGTCCACGCATGTCGTCACAATACACTTAGAAAAAACAAGTTTTACTTGGTGCCTGTCAGGATCCAAATTTTCCCGAACGCCCAGATTTTCAGTGTGAACACATCGCCCAGTTTTAGATTGGGTGCAGGAACCGGTGTTGCGCCAAGGTACGAATCCCTGCTCAAAATTGTTTCCCCTGGCCACAGGAGCATAATTTGTCACTATTTCTGCCTCTGAAAAAAAAAGAAAATATCCCCATGGTAAGCCATAATCATGAGATAAAAAGCCACGATTATGAGATAGAAAGACATAGTTATGAGATGAAAAGTTATGATTATGAAATTAAAAGTCAAAATTATAAGATAAAAAGTCATAATTATGAGATAAAAAGACATAATTATGAGATAAAAAAAGTCATAATTATGAGATAAAAAGTCATAATTACGAGACAAAACATAATTATGAGATAAAAAGTCATAATTATGAGATAAAAAGTCATAATTATAAGAGAAAAATATATAATTATGAGATAAAAAGTCAAAATTATGATTTTTTTTTTTTTTTTTTTTTAAAGTCTGAACTTCACTCCTGTGGCTTGGGGAATCAGTTCTGAGTGCGGACACATACTTTAACACTACACTAGCACTGACATGGTTCTCTGTCAGTCTGAAAAGAGCTTTGGTGGATCAGCCAGAATTAAAAAAATTATGCAAAAATGAACAACTTTGGAATTCTGATCTACAGGGTGGGGAAGCAAAATTTACAATACAATTTACAACATATATTGATGTCATAATCATACCTAACACTATTATCCATACCTTTTCAGAAACTTTTGCCCATATGAGTAATCAGGAAAGCAAACGTCAAAGAGTGTGTGATTTGCTGAATGCACTCGTCACACCAAAGGAGATTTCAAAAATAGTTGGAGTGTCCATAAAGACTGTTTAGAATGGAAAGAAGAGAATGACTATGAGCAAAACTATTACGGGAAAGTCTGGAAGATACTATTAAAGAAGAATGGGAGAAGTTGTCACCTGAATATTTGAGGAACACTTGCGCAAGTTTCAGGAAGCGTGTGAAGGCAGTTATTGAGAAAGAAGGAGGACACATAGAATAAAAACATTTTCTATTATGTACATTTTCTTGTGGCAAATAAATTCTCATGACTTTCAATAAACTAATTGGTCATACACTGTCTTTCAATCCCTGCCTCAAAATATTGTAAATTTTGCTTCCCCACCCTGTATATAATAATATTGAATAATCTGACCTTTAATAACCTGAAGTGTAAAGTGTGTATAATATACTCACCTGGACACTGGAGGGTTAACTTTAACGTCATGTCCAGAAACCTCGTATCTCCATCCAGATCATCTGAGTGTCCAGCATCAGGACCATCATCCAGAACATGTGGATCATAGAGGGCAGCATCAGCCAACCTGAGACCGAACAGGGAGATTAGAAGGGGGGGGTTGGGGGGGTGGGGAGGGGGGCAGTAAATTTAGGACACAAGGGATTGTGGGAGCTTACATCATAGTGCGTTGTGTGATCAGCGAGTCAGACGCAGCTGGTTTCACTTCATCATTCAGCGACTCCATCAATGAATACCTTATGAATGTAGTGAAGTATCAAAAACAAAACAAAGAAATAATAATAATAACAACCCTGTCTTCAACCCTTTCATGCATACTGGTCACTCCAATGGACAGCTATTCTACAGCTGTTCTCTTATGTATTCATGGATTTTGTTGTTCTTTTCATTGTTTTTTTGTTTGTTTGTTTTTTACACATATCTTTATTAAAGTTTTTAGACACTTTATATCTTTTCTGACATGAATTGGTAACATGATGTAGATCTCTCCTGAGCATAAACCCCCAGAATCACAAGCCCTCCCCATAGTTTTCACACAATTTATCAGTACATGTTTCTGTGCGTCGAAAATTAAACGTGTGGTGTCCAGCTGAGTGGACATTTTTGCAATTTCATGAAAAATAGGTTCATAAGAATTTTTTAAATTATTATTATTTTGTAATGTTTTTTTTTTTTACATTTTTTAAATTATTCAAAAAAAATTTTTCTCTTTTTTTTCCAGAAGAAAATTTTCAATCGCATTGTTTTTTTTTCATGCCTAAAGAGGAATAAAAACAACCAGGAAAAAATTTGATTAAAGTTCTCATAATTCGTGCATGAAAGGGTTAAAGCACCTTTAAACTGTCCTCAAACTCAGAGCTTTTACTCCGTCTGGAACCACAGGAACTTTAACTTTACCTGGATTCTGAAAACCTTGGTGCATTTCCACTCAAATTTCAAGGTAAAAAAACAAACAAACAAAAAAAAACTTTCCCTCGACCCCAAACTTTCGTCGATAAAAGTTCCTAGTGGGGGGGACTGGACTTTTCAATATATTTTGTGGAACTGTGAGGTGGAAACACAAACCCCACAGATGAACAGGAAGTCTTTTAATAGGTAAATAAAGTTCCTGGGAACGTTTAATATTTGTACAGACCACCGTAGAACCACGTCAGTAACATAAACCCTGCTGCTGCTCTGGTCCTCCATGGTTTGTGTTTGTGCAGATCAGTGCAGTCCTGTTAAATATACATGAACAGTCTGACTGGTGCGTTGGTCTGTCTCATCCTGTTACTGTTCGTCTAAAACATCGGAGTGGTTTCTGCAGTTCACTGCGGTCACTGCCACCCAGGAATTCTGGGTAATGTCAAGAAGATTTGTAACCGCCACATCACAGTGGCTGCAGTTCCAGCTACAGAAACACACATTTATTGAGCTGTTTTACCTGAAAAATACAGCAGCAATGCATGATGGTCATTCAAGGATCATCCTGATGTGGATAAAGGACAGTTCAAAAAAAATGTAGAAGGAGTTTGGTGAGAGGTATGGGGTGAGGAAACTGTCCAAATATTCATGTGCATCAGACAGATATGTGTGCATATTAGTCTATAGAGGGTATGCACATACGTCACTTCCCCCCCAGGCCACGCCCCCCTAAGTCAGACTGAGTGGCAAAACCAACCTGCTCAACATGACGGAGTACAGCAGTAAACACAGCCAGAGCGGGAAAATGGGAAATATGAAATGAAATGAAGGACAGTTGGACTGGACATGGATCTGTACGAGCTACCAAAGAACAAGTGGTCCATGAACACTGACATGTGGACACAAATGGAGGATCCAGACCTGATCCAGGGTGGAGGGGATCAGCGCTATTTTTACCTGAAACAAATATACATGGTTTCATCATGACTGACAACCAGGGTCCAAAACTAGGGCCCAGAACCAGCTGATCCAAAGGTCATTCCCAGTAGACCGTGGACTGACCCCAGTGAACATGTGCATGATCTACTGGGACTGAGGAGATTTACTGAGTCTAGTTCAGATCCAGTACTTTATCCAACACAGATACTACTGCTGTGGACCAGCAGGGCACCACTGGATTCTGGGAAATTAGGAGATTTATACCACCTGTTTTTAAATTACGACATTATTCGTGTAATATTATGGCTTTATTGTCAGAATATGACGACTTTAATCTCATAAACGAATGACCTTTTTGTTAAATTATGAGCTTTTTTTTTTTATAACTATGACTTAATTCTCATAACATTGCGATTCTTTTTGTATTTGACTTTATTATCATAAAATTACGGGCTTTATGTTGATATTTTATGACTTTATACTCATAGTGACAAGTGTTTTTATTTTCTTCTGTGGTCCTAATACTCTGTCGCAGCTTTATTCTCCAGTTCCCCCGTATTTGAAAAACTGGGTTAGCCTCAGTTTCAGTTAGTTTACTAATCATGTAGGAACACAAGGTTCAGAATCACAAAATGAAGACAAAAACCATGACAGATCTGATCATGAAACAAAGGGCTTTACTAAGAAGTAACGTTAGCCAAAACAATAGGTCATTTAAGGCCTGATTGGACCCAAAACTACAGCATAAATGAATGTTAGCTGACACCAAACGGGATCCACAGATCTAGGTTTGGTTTCCTGGATTTGTGGATCCATCTACTTCTCTTTTCTTTGTCTTTCGGTGTCTGTAAAACGATAGCTCCGACTGCTTTTCAAACCTGTTCATACAATCAATCACGACTGATCCGCCTTGGCGGAGGTCTGCGCTCTGCGAGTGCTTTTCTATTTACCTCCACCAGGAGGTACTGTGATCACTTTGCTTTGTGTGTTTGCGTGTTTGTTTGTTTGTTAGCAGGATAACTCAAAAAGTTATGGACGGATTATCATGAAATTTTCATGAAATGTTGATAGTGGCACAAGGAAGAAATGATTAAATTTTGGTGGTGATGGGGGGGGGGGGGGTGATGACGATAGATCTGTCTTGGCAGAGCTCTGCGCTCTCCAAGTGCTTTTCTTGTTTTATTTATTTTACCTTTATTTAACCAGGAAGTCCCATTGACATTAGAAATCTCTTTTGCAAAGGAGACCTGGCCAAGGCAGCAGCCATACAGTCCAAACAAAACAAAACACATACATGACACACAATGAACAATGTTGTCCAATCCCAATTCACCTCTTGGCCCCTCCCCCTTACCCCTCCCCCTCCATTTTGTGCATTCACGAGAAGGGTTGTTTGGCCCTCAAAACGGAGATTTTTCAGGATCACACTACAAACGAAGGGGTATGAGAAGTGAGAAGTGCTGTGTGAAGAGAAAAAATATTGGACTTGTCATTATCTCCAGGTTTTTATGATCGTATTTGACTGGTCTGAAGGAGTGGAGACTGTATTAAACTGAATGTGATGACGGTTTTTGGATGTTTTTTTAAATGGTTTGTAAAGTGAAAACATCCTTTGAGGAGGTGAAATGTCCACATGATAAATGAGTCTTCTATAGATTCAGACGGATGAACCAGGTTTGACCAAATGGAGTCCGGTCCTCCTCAGGTCCTTAAACCATCCCAGTCATTCCTCGGTTGAATGAGGACACCGGTAAAGTTGGCAAAGCCCATATTTGCTGAGTGGCTCATATTCAAGCCCTGAAAACAGTCTCTTCCTTTATGATTGATGATCCGACGTGAGCAGAATGGAGATGGAGCAGCAGTGAATGGGTTTCAGTTGGAGATGGAGTGTTGAATAGAAGGGGGGGTGGGGGGGGGGGTGCAGCATAAACCTCCACATCACAAATACGAAAACGTCCAACTCCCAGAGGCTGAAATAGGCCTGGACGTAGACATCCATACTGCCGCAGACCAGGAGGGTACGTCCCCATAAATCAGATGATTAAATGCACTAAGTATCGTAAAGAACCTCAGGGAACGTTTATCACTGTGAACTGGGTCCAAGGGTTCATTAGTTTTATCCAGAAATGTATCACTATGAAAATAAAACACCTTCACCCTCTGAGGGACATGAGCAGGAGTCCGTTTCATGGTTTTCTGGTCGTTTAGATTCAGATTTTCAACTTTTTTTCCATTCATTCATTGTTAACAAAATCAACTCAGAGGAAGTTAAAGTAGAAAAAATAAAATCAATAAAATATACATTTTCACCTTATTTTTTTTTGTATTATTGTCTGTAAAAGGATTCAAGCAGAGTGACTCACTGCTCCCCCTAGTGGTCATGTCACTGGATTTAAATTCACTTCATATCTACAATCAATGCATCTCAGTTTGTGGATGAACTTCACAGATGTTTATCAGAAACACTACGAGGAAAATATTAGGTGATTTTTTAAATATTTGACAGTATTAACTCTTCAGTATCTGACCCATAGAGGTCCATCTAATCACCGCAAACATATCATCTGTGCAGTGTAGTAGTAATGACAAAATTTTTCATCATGTTTGTTTTAACATTTTTTTTTTTTTGCATTTCGTCACCTTGATCCATAAACAAAAATACCAAATACTCAACAACTGTCATATTTTTAAGCCAATAAATGCCATGTTTAAAATGCAAACAAACCCTATTTTTTCATGCAAACAAACAAATAAATAAATAAATTGTAAAAAAAAAAAATATTTTATAAAAAAATATTTAATATAAGAATATCAAGTAAAGGTTATATAAAAAAAACAGTATTTTTTGTTTTGAAAATTTTAGGTTTAAATGAACTGAATGAAATGGAGGTGCTATTTGACTCCTGATTCTGAAACTGTAGAAATACTTTCCAAAAACAAACCATATTTTTTGAAGGAACCCCACACACACACACACATCCCCCCCCCCCCCCCCCCAATATACTACATAAAAGTGTATTAGTTATTTTTTTTTTATTTTTTCATTTTTTCATCCTGTCATATGTCAGTGATTAACACCAACATTGGTTTATATACATTATTATTTTTTGTTCTAGGTCAAATGTTTAATGCTAAAATGTGTCAGTGTGTATTTTCTACTCACTTGGTAGAAGGGTGTTAGTGTAGGAATTTAACACTGTTTAAAATGTGATGATTTTAGTGAATGGATCAGAATTTTAAAAAATCATGGAAAAGTGATCACCTTTTGAATTGTGACCTAAAAGAAATTGTTAAGAAATAATCTGAAGTGTAAAGTGTGCATAATATGCTCTCCTGTGGAATATGACAAGAGTGGGATTTGGCTGAAACATATTGGTCTCAATCTCAAATGAAATAAACTCCAGATTTCCAAATCGGCCACTGTTCAACCATCTGTATGATCTATTTATATCCCAGAATGCATCATGATCATCCTCCAGTTTAGGACGTTTATACAGAAAGTCCATCTCATATATGTTTTACCTCCCAGATGAGTTCACATAAATTCATACGTATAAATATACTGTAAACATCAGTGCTTTGACATGTTCCTCTGACTGCTTTGGACACTGTTGTGTTTTTATTTTTCACCTTTTTCTTCTCCTCCTCTGATCGACAGGAGCTTTTATTTACTATAAAACCAAGAGCTTCCATTTGTCCTTGGGTGCGATGCCAGATTATCATCCAACTGTTTTTTCAATCATGCCTATCTGGGTTCTACTCATATCCGGTGGCCTTTCACAGACTCCTCCGTTTTAATAAACACCTGCTCTGATAAGCTCCGCCTCAGGTCTGGATGATGTCATCAGTCTCTCATGTTGCCAACACAAAGAGAATGAATGAATACACAGATACCATCTGGGATCCACGGCTCGGTTCTGGTTCTGGTTCTATGTGATATGAAGCTACACTGTCTTATTAACGCTAACGTTGACTCTTCTGAACCCTGGCGTCTGATTGGACGTCCTGTTTGTTTGTTCTTTTAACTGAATTTACTTTAATGAACATCTACATGATCAGTGAATTAAATATAGAAAATAAAGGATTTACACCTAAAAATGGAAAATACAGAAGATAATATTATAATAAATGGAAATTAGTTAACCTTCCAGCATCCAGGTGAGTATATAATACACACTTTAACTACAGGTTATTACAGGTCATATGATTTTTCACAATTTGTTTTAGGTCAGAATTCAAAAATTGTTCTTTTTTGTATGATTTTTAAAATCTAACCCATCCACTAAAACAATCTGACATATACCAGCATGTAAAAATAATTTCAAAAAAAGTTAATTTAATGAGAAAAAAAATTGTGTGTGTGTGTGTGTGTGGGGGGGGGGGGGGTGTATAAAGTTCCAGAGTCAGGAGTCAAACATCTCTTTGATTTAAAGTTAAAAGTTCCACAATAAATAACACAAATTTTTATGCAACCTTTATTTAAAGTTCTTATGTTAAATATTTAATGTTACATATAAATTTTTTTGTATCAGAAATACGATTTGTTTATATTACAAACATGGCATTTAAAGGGTTAACGATATGACAGTTATTGAGTATTTGATATTTTTATTTTTGGATCAAGTTGATGAAATAAAAAATAGAATGTTAAAACAAACTGTATGACAAATGTTATGTCATTGCTACACTACTGCACAGATGACATGTTTGTGGTGTGTAGAAGGACCGCTATGGGTCAGATACTGAAGAGTTAAGTCATAGTGTTTATAATACATAAACATCTTTATGTATTATTATTATTTATAAACATCTGTGAAGTTCTTCCACAGATTCCAATGTATTAATTGTAGATATGAAGTAAATTTATTTCCAGTGATGTGACAACTAGAGGGAGTAGTGAGTCACTCTGCTTTAATCCTTTTACAGACAAATATGACAATAATAATGGACCCAAATAAGGTGAAAATGTAGATTTTATTGATTTTATGTTCTCTACTTTAGCTTCTTCTGAGTCGATTTTGTTGACAATGAATGAATGACAGTACAGTTTAAAATGTGAATCTAGTCTAAACAACCAGAAAACCATGAAACGGACTCATGCTCATGTTCACCAAAAAGACAGAATGTTAAAACAAACTGTATGAAAAACATTATGTCATTACTACAACACTACACAGATGACATGTTTGTGGTGAGTAGATGGACCTCTATGGGTCAGATACTAAAGAGTAAATACTGTCAAATATTTTAAAAATCACCCAAAATTCTCCTCATACTGTTTATAATAAACATCTGCGAAGTTACTCCAAAGATTCTGCTGTATTGATTGTTGTGTCTGTCTCTTTCTTGGTGGAGTCACTGTTCTTTTCCACAAATGCACTGCACTTTATATGAGAAACCTAGACATTATCTGAGTAAGTGTAGATCTAGTTATAACACAGAAGTACACATAAAATAAGATATTATTGTAATTAATCAATTATCATGATAAGAAGATATTATCACATTTATTGATCATTGTATTTATGATAAATATTTAAAGTGAATATAAATATTATAGTTTATATTAAAAATGGTTCATTATGAAAATTGTATTGTGTGTGAGGTGACTAAAAAAGTGTATGTGAATAGTTTGTTTGGATGTTTTGTGTTATTGTAAAAATATACAGAAAAAAAGTGTGTTAACAAAGCAAAAGAAGCAGATTTCATTTAATTATTAGTTTGTAAAAAGGGGAGTCTGTAAGTGATACTTTTTCCCACTACTTTTTGAGGGCAGAAAAACTTTGTTTGATCATGTTGAATGTTTCTGTGTTATCTGATGACACTATGTGTTCAAAATAAAAGTACACTAAACTAAATGATGTGGTTTACTGTCTTCTATATTGAACTACTCAGTCTGTTTTGAATTGCACCCTAGAGGATGGATAAAGTTGTTTGAACTGAATTGAAGTTGATGAAATACAAAAAAAAAAGCTAAATAAATAAACAAATAAATAAACTGTGTCAAAACTTTATGACGTTAGTAGAACATTGTGCATATTATGTGTTTCAGGTGATTAACCTCTTAAGACCCAGCTATGGGTTTTCTGTCCACATTTGTGGACAAGAGTTTCACAACTTAATACAAAAAAAAAAAAAAAAAAAAAAAAACTGTCCACCACAAAGGACATTCCATAAAAATTTTAAAAACTGCATCTCAAAAAACTGTTGCATCATGATGTTTCCAATATAGGCACTTATTTAATAAAAAACAAAAAAGCTTGTACTTTGCTGATATTTCCTGGGTCTCAGGAGGTTAAAGGACGTCTGTGGGTGGGATAGAGGAGGGTTAATGTGATGTTAAATGACAAAAATAACTGTAAACTTCACAAAGGTGAGACTGGGCTGAAATAAGGTAAAGTAAACTGTTTTATAATGATAAATATAAGGTAAAAGTATTCAGACACTGGACTCCTTAAAGGGTTAAAGTACTTGAACGTCTGCGTTTTCCAGTAAAACCACGTAGGTGTGGACGTCCGTGTAGAATGAGTGGGTGTGGATGGGTGGAGCCGACCTCGCTGCTATAAGAAGAGGGTTAATGACAAGGCGCCGTTGAAGACGTAAATACTCTGGTCTAAAGAAAACCTGGACAGAGTCCACAGAGTCTGTGGAAATGACAGAGTCCACGGAAAGAGCAGAGGAAAGAGTCTGGTCTGGACCAAGAAGGACTGGAACAGACGCTGAAGGCACTACAGACCTGAGCACGGATGGAGGAGGGCCCTGAACGCATCATCAGCCATGAACGCATCATCCGTGTTCCCTCTGTCGACAGGAAATGGATAAAACAACATTCAGTTCATACATAAATGTAATATTTACAGAAGGAAAACCAGTACTTTTCCTTTTCCTGTTGTTGATTCACAGTAAAAACAACCGTCGGCTCAAACCTTCAGACTGAAACTGAAACTGAAGCAGAAGCTGATGGTGAAACACAACAGAATACAGAAAACATCAACAACAACAACAACAACAACAACAACAATAACAATAATAATAATAATAATAATAATAATAATAATAATAATAATAATAATAATAATAATAATAATAATAATTCTATACATTGAACAATATAACAAACATCAACAACATCCTCCATTAATTTGTGAATTATTGTTCTGAGGAAACTTTTCTTTCCTTCTTTTTCTTTTTTTTCTGCTTTCTTGTCTTTTTCTTCTTTTTTTTTTTTTTTACTCACTGAACCTAAAATCAAATAAAAATCGATTTTTTGGCTTTTTACTTCTAAAGGAAGAGTCGCTCCTTCCACCTCTGCCCTTAAACAAACAGGAAACACTACTGACGATGTAGTGAAATTAAAGCTGTTTATCTTGTCTGTCCTGCAGGCGTCCCACAAGGCTCTAGTCCTGGTCCATTGTTATTTTCACTTTACATCAGTGATCTGACCGATGCATGTCACCATGTCATTGTCCAAATGCAAACACCAAAGATGGATCCTTTTACATCAGTAATGATTTTGGTCAACGTGATATGACTTAAGTAAATATACACACCACTTTTAATTGCCATGTTATCTGTACACATTATACGCTTTCCACTTGTATGTTCACACCACGCACTGAGGGTTAGCGTTAGTGTTAGGGTTATGTGAACTGGAGATCTTGGCATAAATTGACATGCGATCAAATGGCGTTGAATAACATGCAAAAGGTCAAAAATGCGTATGTATAGCACGGCGAATGCCATAAGAACTGGTGCGACATACAACACGATTTCATGAGATCAGTCTCTTTTGGCTGATGGTGAGAATTAAAGTTATTTTGGGATATATTGTTAAAATGAAACATCTAATAATGAATAACTGTCAGATGCTTCTACACTGCAAACATCTAAATCTTACCAAGATAATTTTCACTTGTTCCACTGGCAGATTGTTTTACTTGAATTAACCAAAAGAAATCTTGAATTATGCAAAAAAAAAAAATCTGCCAATGGAAGAAGTGAAATCAAAGTGTGATGAGATATTTTGACTAGAAATTAGAAAAATACACTTAGTAAAATTTTGATTTTTTCCCAGTGTATGTAAATGTACTTTGTCTAAGTGTAAATAGGGATTTAGTGTAAATCATGTTGTCTGTAAGTCATGTAAATCTTCTAAAATTAGACTTTATTGGACCCTTAAATATTCCAGACATCATGTAGACATGGAAACATCTGTGTTCCTAATGTTTTGGCCACTCATGTATTCATGTTCTTTCCTTTAATTTGTTGTCAGTCTATTTGCAGGGAGGAGGTAGGTGGGAAGAAATCAGTGTGAGTTGGAGGCCGACGGGTGGCAATGGGTGGTGATGGGCGGAGTCAGAGTAGTTACAGGGATGCAGAGGTAAAATTGGGGGGTAATTACTTTCCTTCTCGGTTAAATTAGAGGGGAGTCTGTTTTCCAACGCTCCTGCTGGTGCCTAATGTCTGCATCTTCATCCATCCTTTCCCTTTCATTCCTCTTCTCACATCTTCACTCTTCACTCAGAGGCATGGAACATCCAGCATCTGAATCAGAGGAATGAAAAGAAAACTGATGTAAACACTGTCATAAAATACTGACATGACCTTGTTAATGTTGCTTTTTAACCACAATTCAACTACAGTAAATACAGTAGATTCAGTAAATACAGTAAATCTGTCATCAGGGCAAACTTTGCTGTAAATGATGACATTTTTCTTCATGGGGATGGATTTGGTCTTTATGGAGGTATTACCCATATGTGATAATAATAACAAATACTGTGTAAAACTAACATCATGAGCTGATCATGTATTAAAGTTAATATTCCATGGTTGTAATGCTGGTGGAGGAGGGGTGGAGATGGAGCGGCTTCATAAAGGATTAAAGGTCGTCAGAATCCATTAGATCGACCCCTGAATAAATATATGGATTAATGTTATGGATCATTCAGCA